>NW_011962945.1:0-3051 GCF_000949405.1 Vollenhovia emeryi
ATTATAAATCAGTCTCTGTTTGTCTCTCGTACTGTTCAGACGTTGCCTGGCTTTGTTTATTGGCCTGTCCTCTATATTGTTCGCCTCATGCGAAACGATCTTTTGTGATCTCGATTTCCTACTTTGAGTTTTTTAATTTCTTACTCTTAACTATGGATAAGAAATTGTGCAAGGGGTGTGGTACAACTGTAGCGAGGCCCATTATCTGTGGTATCTGTGGCATTGCCTCCCACCCGGGCTGCATCGCTCGTGCTGGCCACCCACACCTGGATGGCAAATTTCTTGACTGTGGAATGGCTGTGTCTTCCGACCAGGATGGCTTAGTATCATCGATTCGGGAAACAATTCGTACAGAGTTTCGTGCGGAGTTTGCGGCTCTCCGAGAAGAAATACTAAAGATCCACCACGATTACGTGGAAAAAGTTGCAGCAGAGATGCAAACTCTAAGTGACAGGATCACTGTGGTTGAGCGGCAAATCACCTCTTCTGCGCCCGCTGCCAATTCGGAGGAGGTGATCAGTAAGATTGCTGAAAGAGAGAGAAGATCCTCCAATTTGATCTTTTATAACTTGGAAGAGTCAAATTTATCCTCTCCAACGGCCTGTGCCTCAAGCGACTCGGAGATGGCGAGGGAAATTATAGGGAAAATTCAGCCGTTAGATGCTCCACGCATTAAGACTCGAAGGCTTGGCGGTTTCCAGCAAAGACGCAACAGGCCACTTCTGGTATCTTTCCCGTCAAAGGCAGATGCTCTTGGCATATTGAAGATGAAGAATTCATATGTTGGACCGGTTGTAATCAAGCAAGATATGACATTGAGGCAGAGGGATCACCTTCGTGAACTAAGGAAGCAGCTCGATTCGATCCGAGACTCTGGCACTACGGATATGACCATAAAATTTTTTAACGGTATACCAAAGATTGTCAAAACTCGCGCAAATTCTCAACCAAAAAACGTGTCTATCACCCTTTAGTGTACTACCAGAATGTGAGAGGCTTGAGAACCAAATTATCTGATTTACGCTGTTCAATTGCTTCGTCTTCATTTAATTATGACTTTATTATTCTCTCTGAAACGTGGTTAAATGCCAATATCTCCGATGCAGAACTTGGCCTAAATAATTACAGAATATTTCGACGCGATAGGGATTGGGAGACTAGCGCTTGCCTGAGGGGGGGAGGTGTACTAATAGCTGTTCGTGATTGTTTCTATAGTCGTCTCGTTGTCACATCTGTCCATAATATTGAACATTTGTTTGTCGAAACCAAAATTGGCTCGTCCTCCATTATTATTGTTGCCGTCTACTTTCCGCCGAGCTCGTCTTTAGACGCTTATGAGTTGCACTGTCGTGCTGTCCTTGATGCCCGATGCGCCTATCCAAAGAGCAATTTTATCGTTGTTGGTGATTTTAATCTGCCAAATATTTCCTGGTATCATGGAAACTCATTAGCCTACCATACCACAGGCAGCTCACACATAAAACAAGCCGATTTAATTTCCGACTACTTTAATCTCTGCAATTTTCGGCAATTTAATTCTATACGTAACACATTTGACTGTGAGCTTGATCTTGTTTTCTCATTCTTCAACGATATTTGCGTGCATGCCGCTCATGAGCCTCTCATTTCTTGTGATGTATATCATCCAGCCCTTGAGATTGTTCTTTCCTCTCTCTCGGTGTCGCACTCTCTTTCGGACTCATTTCATCGTTTGTGTTTTGAGCAGGCAGACTACTCTGCAATAAATGATTATTTTAATCAAATCAAATGGGATATGTACCTAGAAAGTATGTCAGTTGAAGAGGCGACAAACTTCCTCTATCAACATTTAAACACAGCTATTGCAGCATATGTTCCTTCTAAACTCATTGTTAAATCAACTTATCCTACTTGGTTTTCGAAAGAATTAATTACGCTTATAAAGGCCAAGAAATCTGCACATCTGATTTACAAACGATCGTATGCGTACGCGGATTATATGACTTTCTCACATCTTAGAGCCACATGTAAATCCCTAACTTCTACCTGCTGGCTCAATTTTATCAGCAAGACAGAAGGATCCCTGCAAAATAATCCAAAAGTTTTCTGGAAATTCGTTCGGGACATCGGAGTTTCTACACCTCATGCCTCTCACATTTTACACAATGACCAGCTTCTTGTTGATAATGAAACAATTGCGAACTGCTTTGCTGACTATTTTGAGTCCGTCTACACCGGCAACACTAACTCTGATCCGAATCTTGAAAACAATTTCAAGCTTGATTCAGACTTCATTTCGGACCTCTCCACTCTGGACATCTCTATTTTGGATGTTTTTAATGAAATAAAAGGGTTATCGTCGGGATGCTCTGCCGGTTTAGATGGTATTCCCCCAGTGTTTCTGAAATCTTGTATTTTTATTGCGTCGAGATTTCTCTGGTTGATTTTTAATAAATCTCTGTCAAGCGGTACGTTTCCTCAATGCTGGAAACAATGTGTGGTATCTCCGATTTTTAAGGGTGGTGACCGCCAACTAATCTGTAATTATCGTCCAATAAGTAAACAAAATGTAATGCCAAAGATTTTTGAGAGCATTGTAGCGCAGAAGCTTGGCATGCTCTGTAAAAACATTATCATAAAGGAACAACATGGATTCGTTCCTGGACGCTCAACTACAACGAATCTCGTGAGCTACTATGATTACCTAACATCTGAAATTGAGAATGGAGCCCAGGTTGACTCTATTTACACGGATTTTAGCAAGGCATTTGACAAAGTTGACCACAGTATTTTAATATGTAAACTCCAAGTTCTAGGATTCGGAGGTTTCTTACTGCGCTGGATTTCTAGCTTCCTCAATGACAGAGCTCAGGTTGTTAAATATAAAAACTGCTTTTCCAAATACATATCTGTGTCCTCTGGAGTGCCACAGGGCTCACATCTTGGTCCTCTTTTATTTATTTTATTTATTAATGACATAACTGCTTATATTAATTTCTCTAACTTTTTATTATATGCCGATGACCTTAAACTGTTTCGACGAATAGATGGACCTGCAGATGCGCTTTTAAG
>NW_011962946.1:0-3052 GCF_000949405.1 Vollenhovia emeryi
CTACTTCAAGCGGACGTATTTTACCACCTTTAGTATTAAGATACTGCAGAGTGTTATTTCTAGTCATTACCATATAGTATATATATTTTTATTGTTAATAATTGCTTAAATTGCGTAATACGCCTTGTTCACTTAACTATTGTAACGCCCTGCGGAAAGTTTTTCAAATTTCTCAATATAACACTTACCTCAAGTATAATACTTATTTAACAAGTATAATACTTTCATACAAATGACTTTTCCAATTTTGCGATCGAATGTATTTTATCATTTTATTATTAATACTACCTCTACGTATCATTGTACGCAATAATATTATCAAATATATATAGCATTCGGCTATTTTGGCGACCGTCGTCAAAGTATACCAAAAAGTCGTCAAACTGATCGATACACATATATAAAATTATATGCGAATCGATCATTTCGACGACACTCACTAAGAAAATTTTTGCTTTAATAACTATAATATTTTGCCTTTATAATTTTTGTGCAATTGTACAAGCACACTTTCTTCTTTCATGCTAATATATTTTGTTACCCCTTATTATTAAAATACTACAGTTGCGTATCATTATAGGATACCACTTGCTATATGTAATATTACGTGTACATATGGTTTATAATTATGCGCTACCGCTTATAATATATTGATTATTCTTTCTACACTATTCCCATGCTATACATGATATTATTACCATATATACACATATACTTTATATTAACAATTATTTAAATTGCATGATATACCTCGGTGCAATTTATTATTTCTCGTATATCAATTACCTTAAGAGCTTATGTATTTAAAATTAATTAACAGTTTGTACGGACGGTTGTTCATTATAAAATTTTAATTGTTATCTAGGGAACCATAAGACTTAGAGCTATAGTTATAAGGACCAAAATTGTAGATCTCCTTAAACCAGACAGAAGTTGTAATATCAAAATTTTTAAATTATGTAATTTATAAAAAATACGTTTTATCTCGAGAAGTATGAGACTTGGATAAAATTCGAAAGGCTTTAATTTTACAATTAGCTTAGCTAACAAATACAAGAAGGAAATTATTTTTTTATCTTCATCGGTTTACAAATTAACAAATAAAATTTTGAAAATTTAAAATTAAAAATTATAATAGTATTTAATAGATCCAAATAACATGTATTACACTGTGAACACCTTAGAAACATTAACCGTTATAAAGTTACAACAAATTGTTTATATAATGTAGAATTCAATGTAAACAAGGGTATAAAAAAGATCCGAAGTCTCTACGTCTCATAGTTCTCGAAAAAATTAATTTTAAAGAATCATTACCAGAGAAGCAATGAGTAAGAGAGAGAGAGAAGGTATAAGAGCGAGAGAGAGAGAGAGTGTGTGAAATTTTAATAATTTTTATTTTAAAAACGGTACAACTTAGGACAAAACTTACAGGACCAAAATTATAGCAACCATTAAGATCTAATAGAATGCGCAATAAGAATTTTTTGTTATTATTGATAAGTAGTAAAAATAAGTTATATCTCGGGGACTATAAGGCATAAACAAAATCTAAACCTCTACAATTTTTCAATTAACTTGACTAATAAATACAGCATAAAGATTTTTCATCCATCTCTATTGGTTTGCAAAATAGAAAATAAATGTTTAAAATTTAAAAATTAAAAATAACGATAATTTGTAACGCATTTAAATAACAATTGCCGCATAAACAGAATTCCAAAAAGTTTAACCTTTGCAAAGTTACAATAAACTATTTGTATGGTATAAAACTCGGTATAAGTAAGTGTACAAAAAACACCCGAAGGCTCTGCGCCTTATAGCTCTCGAGATAATTAAAAATTAAGAAACCGCTATTTTTATATTAAAAATTCATCAGGTACTAATGCCGAATCCGCCAAAATCAGCATTCGAACTTGAGCATTTAACAGGATTTCCACCTACGTCGGTATACTACCTTGAGTGCATATGCACCCTGAGGAAGTCTTATTGAGTGCTCAAGGCTAGCGGACCCGTAGTATCTAATCAGGCGGCATATAGAATATCATAAAGGAAAATATAAGGTGACCGTAGACGTCAACTTCCGGACCTTCAAGATAGCCTTAGGTATCTGGACTGCAATACGCATCATCTTCTGTGCACATGGCCTGCATGCCCCTCCATTCTCAACCACCTCCACCAACCACCAGACCAAGCCCACGAAGAGGAAGACCGGAGTTGAGCGGTAACATCCATAGAGAGCAGACGTATTAACCGCAGAGTTGAGCGGACATTCAAAGTGACCAGACGTTACAAGAAGACATCAGCAGCAGCGAACTTAGCTGAGGATTTAGAAGAGGACCATCGACATCTCTCGAGCCCCAGGAAGTCTTAGTGACAAGGATCCCACGTAACAGAGGCGGACCATAACCCTGTTGACGTATACCCTGGAAGACGTTGCTTGCTAGAATTCGGCAAGGACCCTTCAGTTAATTATCGAGAGACCCCAGCCTCTTCAAGCTGCATCAACCGCCTTCCCTCCGTCGGGCATCCAACATCAATCGTAAGCCTGTCGTCAATCTGCGAATTAATTTTAAGTAAGTCTAGTATTCGGCTTTTGTATTAACCATTTATAAAGAAAAGCCTATTAAAATTTTTATATTCCACTATAACTATGGAGAGTTGAATTATATTAGAATTAATTATAAAATTCCATTAAGATTATAATCCCTCTTATTAATTATCTATATATTTTAAAAAATTATTTCAAGAAGATAAGAATTTCAATTCCTCACTTTCATCAACTCCCAACATCCCAACATCCAATTCACAATGGAGACCGAACAGAATTCCCAAATCCCCTTCCTGGATGTCCTGGTCCGAAGGAACGAAGACGGCACCCTAAGCCACAACGTTTACCGCAAACCAACGCACACGGACCGATACCTCCACGCAAACTCCCACCATCACCCCGCCCAAAAGAATTCGGTTATCAGCTCTCTAGTCCACAGAGCACTCTCCATCTCGGAACCAGCCGCCCTGAACGGAGAGCTAAACCACCTTCACCGAACCC
>NW_011962947.1:0-3053 GCF_000949405.1 Vollenhovia emeryi
TTTTATGCATATTTACAAAAAAAATTATTAAAAATCTAGTTTTAAAAATAAAAGGAATGCGCAGAAAAAAATTTCTATATGATACTGCTATTTGTAAATCAAACAAGTTTTATATACACTTCAGCGTGGCAAGAATATAGTTATAATATGAAATAATTATGTATAAGTATGTAAAATATGGAAAATTTTATTACGTGATAATAAATTATATAAAAATAAATTCAGAAAAATTAGTAATTAACCATAACATTGCAAAATTTAGCTTTTGAGTTAAAAAGGCGCAAGATAACTTTTATTATATTTTTACAATTAAGTAATGGTGCTTACCAGTTCAGGCATATCCAAAAATCGTGGAAATACGTTAAAAAAATTATCATTTAGATACAAATATCGACGAACTTTAAAAGTTTCTTTAGTTTTCTCTATAATCTGGTCTTTCTGTTCCAATGTTGCATGTTTCATAAAATTGATGGAATCTTTAATCATGTCCGATTCATCAACAGGCTCAGTTGTTATATTATTATCAATATTTTCTTTTTGTTTATTATCCACAATTACTTTTGAGATGCTTCCCTTTCGTTGTACATTTGATAAACGTGAAGCAATATATCCAGTTCCAGTTTTAGGATTAAAAAAGTGTTCCTATAAAATTATATTAATAAACAATTATGCATAATGCAAAAGTATAAAATATTCTCTTTGATATGTATACAGATATATAAATAAATAAATGATATATTATTTGTGTATATGTTTCTAATAGTACTCTCATGTTAAGCAGTTTACAAAAACTAAAAATTGCTTTCTATTTGTAACGTATACAAGCAAAATCAAGTTATTCTTTTTTAAATACTGTTGATAAATAGAAACAACATTGTAATTGTCTATTTCTGCAAAACTGTTATTAATGTAAGTTGTTTCTTTTAATATTTTACATATGTACGAAATAATGAAATCCAGATATATTTATAAATGATACAAAGAAATAGAAAGATTTCCAAATATTTTTATAGTATATTTTTAAATTAAGTTTGAAAGTAATAAGAATGCAGCCCACAAAGCGATAGAAAAATAGTAGAATATGTATAATTAAAATGTAAAAAATTATTGATTAATTATGCTTATATGGCAGTGCTTTTAGAATATCTACAAACATTAATTTATAAATTATATAAATTTGGTAAAATATATAAATTCAATCTCGTTTTATATATATAAAATAAAAATTAATGTTATGACAGTTGAAATATAAAAACTTACATAGCCAAGATCACCTTCACAGTTTTTTAAATTTGGGAAGAGTTCAATAATTGCTTGTGCATAATTACACTTTTCCCAAGAATAGATTTGTCTATTTACCTTTTTTTTATGTTCTAATAAACTTTGCACAACAATTTTTATTAAAAGCTTTCTGTACTTTTCTGATAAATATTTATTTTCTTCATAATTGTCAAGTATTTCTTGTCTGCACGCAAAATTTTTTATTATTTCGTGCAACTTCTAAAAGAACAGAAATACAACAAACTTTTTATTTTTAATTTTCTATTTTATAATTTATAAAAAAAGGAAAATTTAACATACCTCTCTTGATATAACTTCATTACTTTCAGAAACGGTAGTATCTAATTTATATTTTTTGGAAGACGATGCATTTTCTTCATACTCATTATTTGAGAAATCTGATATAAGGGAACTTCTAATAGAACATGTATCTGAACTTGTAGATGGTTGATTTACTTCTTTAGGGATATGCGACAATGCTATAAAAAAAATTATGTTCTTTAAGACACAAAATATAAAAGAAATTGGAAAATGTAATAAAATATATATACTATTCATACTTACAAATATCAATAATATTTGTCGTTGTTTTAATTTTTATAATAACGCCTCGTGGATTTATTCTAACAAATTCTGGTAAAATGTCTGGTTGAAGTTGAGCATCATTTTCATCCGTAAAGATAAATGTCTCTGTATTCTTTAATGATGGAAAAATGTTTTCAGCTGTAAACATATATTACAATGAAATATACATTGCAATTAAATAAAAATGATAAAACTTTAATATATTTATGAAAATATGTTAAAAATAACCTTTTTCAATAAAATGTTCGTAGGTACATGGTTCTTCGATTTTGACCCATACTTTAACGTCTTCGTGTTGCAAAACGCAAAACAAATAACTTGGGTTACTTTCATTCATGAATGCCATAATGAAAACAAATAAAGGCTGTAAAAATAATGAGAATTATGATATTACAAAATTATTATTAATATGAAATATAAAAACTCTACAGTTACGGTTAGTTATACACATTGAATAGAGCAGATTATCCAGATATTTATTAATATCATAGACTTATATAATAGACCGGCCCCTACCGTAAGAGGAAAGCGTGGCAACATAACCTAGTGCAGACAATGCCGCCTAGTTGCCTGCACTAGGTTATGTAGCCAACCTTTCCTCTTACGGTAGGGGCCGGTCTACTACATAAGTCTATGATTAATATATTAACATTAAAACAATATTTGGTACATAAAAAACAGTAAAACTAAAAGTAATTGACTAATCACTGTTCTCATTTGCTATCATATTTCCATGAATATATTCACAATCCCTGGGGCCCGATTCTCGAAATCATTCGAAGGAGAAACGTATACGAACATTCTGCTCTGACAGAAAAGTTGAAAGTTGATTGGTTGAAGCCACGCGAATAGCCAATCAACTTGCAACTTTTCTGTGAGAGCAGAATTTTCGCATACGTTTCTCCTTCGAATAAATTCAAGAATCGAGCCCCTGCAAGACATAATCTTTATTATATTATTTGAAATAATAATTTTCTTACCACAAATGTGCACCTTGTTGTTAGTTTCACTTATATATCACTGGAAGGATTACTCACTTATTTGCGATACTCATATACGCAAAGCACGCAGTGGCCACACAATAGCTTCAGCACGTATATCAAGAGACTGCGAGATAGCTGTAGCCGTCGCGAAGCAACTTGTCCGCACTTGCACTCAGTAACCGCCAGAAAACAAAAGACGATATC
>NW_011962948.1:0-3054 GCF_000949405.1 Vollenhovia emeryi
CCTCCCAGTACAGCCAATAAATACGAGAAGAAACACTACTAGAATGTAACTCAGAACGCAGCGGGCGTACCCCTAATTCTTTTCCTCGGTAGAATAAAGCGATCTCCGGATCGTCTTTTTGATTCTTACGCCACTGATCTAAATTCTCTCCGTCAAGGATAATCCTGGAAATGGTTTTCTTGAACTCAACAACATTCCTTTCCTCCCGTTTTTTGCAATACGTACAACCTAGAGATTCACAAGGGCGTCTAGAAAGTCCATCTGCATTTCCGTGTACCCGACCCTTTCGATAAGGAATTTCAAAGTCGTACTGTTGGAGCCTTTCTAACCAACGAGCGAGTTGTCCTTCCAAATCCTTGAAGGACATAAGCCACTTCAGAGACACATGATCTGTTCGAATCAAAAATCTTCGACCTAAAAGGTAATGACGGAAAAATTTCAATGAGTCTACCACCGCCAGAAGTTCGCGCCGCGTTACGCAATAATTTCTCTCAGATTTGTTAAGAACGTGACTAAAGTAAGCAATAACCCTTTCAACTCCTTCAAACCTCTGTGAAAGAACAGCACCTATCCCAATGTTAGAAGCATCCGTATCAAGAACAAACTCTCCATCCCGCTTTGGACAGGAGAGGACTGAAGAGGAAGATAATACCCCCTTCAATTTCTCAAAAGCACATTGACACTCTTCACTCCATTTGTACCTAACATGATCCCCTGTAAGCTCGTAAAGAGGTTTGGCCAAACTAGAAAAACCTCTGATAAATTTGCGATAGTAAGAACAGAAACCAAGAAAACTCCGCAGCTGTTTTTTACTGTGGGGCTGAGGCCAATCTTTTACAGCGGAGACCTTTTCGGGATCCGTTGAAATGCCCTCAGAAGAAATGACATGCCCTAAATATTTAACACTTCTAGCAAAAAGAACACATTCTTTGGATTAACACGAAGATTCGCTTCTCGAATTCGAAGAAATACTTTTTTTAGATTGTGAAGCATCTGCTCAAAGGTCTTTCCAAAGATGATAACATCATCAAGATAAACGAGGCAGATCCTAGACAAGAGGTCTCCAAGGACCTCCTCCATTAGTCTTTCGAACGTGGCAGCAGCATTGCACAAGCCAAATGGCATGACCGTGAATTGCCAGAGTCCTTTTCCAATGGAGAAGGCAGTTTTCTCTTTATCCTGTGGACGAATTTTCACCTGCCAATAACCGCCTTTTAAATCAATGGTAGAAAACCAAGAATTTCCTGAAAGTTGATCCAAAATGTCATCGATCCTGGGTATGGGATATGAGTCTTTCTTTGTTACCGCATTAATTTTCCGGTAATCTACACAAAATCTAATAGAACCATCTTTTTTTCTGACCATAACAGCAGGAGAAACCCAAGGACTATGAGACTCTTCAATAACTCCATGGCTTCTCATTTCTTCAATCACTCCATCAACTTCTTCTCGTAGATGAAGGGGAATCCGACGAGGATACTGCTTTATGGGAAGAGAATCTCCCACATCAATAGAATGTTGTACAACATCGCAGTTTCCTGCAACAATCTCTCCTGAAAAAGTGTCTCGAAAGTCAGTCAAGAACTCGACAAGAGCCTCAGACTAAGGTTGAGCCAATTCCCTCGAACTACTCTCAAAAAGTTCCTTCAGGAGAAGAGGAGCTTCCCTCAAAAGGCTGGTCACATGGGAGCATGATATTGGATTCTGTCCTGAAAAATGATTAAGGCCTAAAGGTGTCTCAAGAATGTCCTTAAAATTAGTCTCCTTGAGAAAATCTATCCCTAATAGGCATTCGTCAACGATATCAGCGACATACATCGGAATTATAGTTGAGACCTGCCTTAAACAAACTTTCACTAAAACCTTACATTTTACAGGGACCCTTTCTCCTGTAGGGTACCAAAGATTCGGGTCTTGAACTTGAAGTAAATCCTTTTCCTTCGAGATCATACTCGTATTAACGATAGAAACGTCGGAGCCCGTGTCTATTCTGAAGACACAACTCTTTCCATCTAATTTCCCCTGATAACGAAAACTATTTACACCTAATTCTACACTATTCACAATCTTCTTCAAATTAACCCTTCTTGGGGAATTTCCCGGAAAAGTTGACCTCCCCCATTGAGATCAACTAGTCCTCGTTTTCCTTTGCGACCGGACACTCCGAGCGGAAATGCCCGACTTTCCCGCAGGACCAACACTCGCGTCGGTAGGCGGATTTCTTTTCGCGCCAACCTTCCCCTCGAGCGTTCCCTCCTTTTTTTCAATGAGTACTTTTTGCCGCTCCCGTTCTCCAACCCTTCCTCTGTAGCTTTTCTTTTTTAATAGCACCGCTCCCATAAAAATTCCCTTTTCCCCTTTCGAAACTTCCCCTTTGAATTAGTTTAATCACTTTCGCTCTTTCAACGGCCAAATTCAAAGACGAAATTCCTTCCAATTGAAGGGTTCGCCTTGTGAAACCATCATAGACACCCGAAACAAATTGTGCACATGCAATTTTATCGCGAACGTCGTGGGGGCACTCTGTTATTGGATAGACTTATCTGGGAGGTCCGTACAAGCTGCAGCTCCTCATCCCGTTGGCGAAGCGTCGCTCGAAGTTCTTCCTCCCTTCGCGCCTGATCTTCGCGCATCCCGCGTATCTCCTGCAGCAGTCCTTGTAGGAATTGCGCCTCCATAACGGGCTCCGCAGCGTCCGCTGGGGGAGAACGCGCTCGAGCTCTTTTCCTCCTCGGGGCAGCCGTTGCTCGTTTTCACTCGTCCGATCGGACGAGCCCCCAAAATGTTGCGTCCGGCTCCGCCGTCCACACGACACCTCGCGCACTCACGCACTCGTCGGCTCGACTTCCGCTCGCGGCGCACGCCACCGGGCCGCGAAGAAATCAATAAAGATTGGAAATCAACAAGGGAACTTTATTTAGTAAAGAACACACGTCTGTACTCTCCAAGAGCCCAGAGACAGAATCCCAAAATCAATAATCAACAACCGCGTATCGGTCCTTCGCGACCGATCTTTTAAACCGCCGCGACTTCAGCCCGCGGCTGGCGCGTACT
>NW_011962949.1:0-3054 GCF_000949405.1 Vollenhovia emeryi
TTAAAATTGTATAGAACTATCTCTACTTGCAGCTGACACCATTAGTTACGCTACAATGCACTTCAGATGTTATTACCAAAGTGCTGTCTTCTGTATCTTTCTTTGCAGTATTTATAATACAGTATTATGCATTCTGTGTTAAAATTGAAGTTGTAAGTTGATGATATTTAGTGTATCCACTATATAGGATTAATCTGTTTGTCAAGTAATGTTTTTAAATGTATACAACAATAGTATACATATAAAGTTAATAAAATGATAGATGAAAAAGTTACTGACGGAGCTTCAACATATACTTAACAACTTAAAGGATAAAAATGAAATTGCTATTGTAAAAAAATATAGTTGTATTGCAAAACGTTACACAATTACGCTTACAGGTAGGACAATGTGTATTGATTTCTGCATGTATAATAATCCTATTTTCAATTAAAAATGTAGTAATATGCTGTGAAGCTAAATTGTTTTTTGCATTATTATTTGATTACAACTTTTACATTATTAAACAGGGTGTTATGTAGTACCCGCTTTACCTCTCATTTACGAATAGAGCGGATTAGACTGATTGTGAGTCGAAAAGTCCTGTTCCATTCTGTAATTTTCGCAGTAGGTAACGAGTTATTATTATTAAAAATCGCTGTCTTAGCCCGGTTTACCGCCCGATCGGCATTGCTAAGTGCGTGGGGAATTGTTTATGATAGACAGCAAAGGCTACGTATAATAAACAACTCCTCGCACGCCTAGCAACACCGATTGCGGGATGGTTGCATCTCTCAGCGCGCTTTAATTGGGTAATAGGCCGGGCTAAGATAGTGTTGGAAAGTGTTCACAACATCTATTTATCAAGGACAACACTGACGAGAAATAGCGACATCTAACTCTACCACGACAGTCCTTAGGTTGGCCCTACCGAGAAACCCCTCTCCCAGGTCTAGTTAGTGGATCCCTGTCGTCTCGTATCTACGTAGCAAGCTGGATGTTACATGGTCTTATACTCTCTCAAGTAATTCTGTATCTTATCAAATATACGCTGTTTGCACAAGCCTGTTTCTATTATTAAAAGATAGCGATTTTTTAATAATTAATAACTCATTAACTATTGCGAAAGTTGCAAAATGGTGGAGGACTTTCCGACACAGTCTAGTCCGCTTTATCCGTAAATAAGAGATGAGGCGGGTATTACATGACACCCTGTATATTATAATATAAAGTGACTGTAGTATATTAACTAGATTGTAACTTTTATATCTATATTTATATATAATATATTACATGGATATATTAAAACATTAATCATGAAAATGTACTTGCAATAAATAGCAAATATGTTCATAGATCGAATAAAATAGGAAAATAGTTTTCAACTTTAAAATCAAATTTGCGCTTGAGTAAATATTTTTCCTTAATATCCATACGTGCACATAAAATAATTACATAATATTACACATTTATGAATTTAAATGCCATTTTTATGTTTTGTAGTATTTGCAGTTTTTGGATTATTTACTTGTATTATAATTCCATTTTGGTCGAAACTAATGAATGCCATTGTACCCATCAATATATCTCAACCGTATCATTTTCCTATTATGATAGAATACTTTGTCGACCAAGAAAAATATTTCTACTTAATTATATTGCACATATACGTAACATTTCTTATAGGTGGGATTATAACAGTAGGAACAGGTACAATATTCATTACTTACATTCAACATACCTGTGGAATGTTTAGAATTGCTAGGTAGGTGTTACAATGTGGATAAGAATGAATTATAAAAGTCCAATAAGTAACTAGTGGAACTAGTGTACAAAACATATTATTTTTATATAATATGATTTAATATATAAAAGTTGTATGTAAAGCTTTGTTTTTAGCTGAAAATGGTGTCATTTAATAAATTGTTATACAGGGTGCTCTGCAACTTTTTGACCGCCGTTTATGGGCAGGTAGAGAGGACCAAGACAAATAGAAAAGTCATCTACCATTTTACACTTGGAGGTATAGTTATCGAGATATTGATGTTCAAAAATCGCCATATCAGCCCAACCTACCGGCAAATGTAAGCGCGCAGTGAGATGTGTCCGTCCGCCCATTGGCCGCCGCTCGCGGCGGTGCGCAACGGGGAGTAGGGAGACTTATGAAAAAAGTTGACCTTGCATAAATAGCAAATATGCAAGTTAATATTATGCATATTAACAAGTTGAGTGTGCAAGCGGTCGCGTAAGCGGCGGACGACGGCGGCGAACCTTCCTACTTCTCACCGCGCACCGCCTCGAGCGGTAATCAATGGGCGGGCGGACGCATTTTACCGCGCGCTTACATTTGCCAGTAGCTCGGGCTGATATGGCGATTTTTGAACATTAATATCTCGATAACTATACCTCCAAGTGCAAAATGGTAGAGGACTTTTCTATTTGTCTTGGTCCTCTCTACCTTCCCGTGAACGGCAGTCAAAAAGCGAAGCACCCTGTATAATTACAATTGTCATTGTAACAATATTTGTAGCTACCGTATTGAGCATGCAATGAGTTTCAACATTTTACAAAACATTACACTAAAAAAGGAGATCTTGATGACCAACGGTATAATTTATGCGGTAAACATGCATCGACAAGCTATGAAGTATGTATTTACGTTGACAATATTCAAGGGGTATGTTTAGTAACATTTTTTATTTTCGAAGATTGACCATGAGCTTGTTGTCAGTAGTGGATGTGATGATAGCTTGTTTAATAGCGTGTGGCATTATTTGCATAAGCATCAATTTGTTTTGTGTATGTTTTTGATTTTTGTTTTATATAATAATATATAAGAGTTGTTTCGAAATTATGCATATTAACAATAAAATACCAAGAAGTACATATGTCTAGAAAATTGATTCATTCGATTTTTCAGATTGCATCATTTGGGTATAATGTTATGGAATTATTTTTTCCGTTTCTCTTTGTACTCGTTGCTGTGATATATATGTTTCTATCCAACTATTTTGGACAGAATATAATAGATCATAATAATTACATATTTTCTACTGCGTAAGATAAATGAGAATA
>NW_011962950.1:0-3055 GCF_000949405.1 Vollenhovia emeryi
GTTAGCGAATTCAATTGAAGATCATTCGATTAACAATTGATTCAAGCAAAATTAATCGAAGATTATCCGATTGACGATTAATTTGAGCTGAGTTAATCGAAAGTCGTTTAATTGACGATTGACGTTAGCGAATTCAATTGAAAATCATTCGATTAACGATTAATTCAAGCAAAATTAATCGAAGATCGTTCGATTGACGATTGATTGAGCGGAGTTAATCGAGGAGATTTTAAATAACGATTGATTTTGTGTGAATTTAAAAATCTTTCAAATATTTCCGTTTGCATTGGTTCTAACAACTCTCTTACATGTAATGTAACAGTCATGCGTTTAAAAATTCATGCGTTATGGCGTTATAAACTTTAAACTCTCATGATATTGTAAAACTTTGCAAAATTTACAATGACGAATTTGACATTGTAAATTTTGCAAAGTTTTACAATATCATGAGAGTTTAAAGTTAACGCCATAACGCATGAATTTTTAAACGCATGACTGTTACATTACATGTAAGAGAGTTGTTAGAACCAATGCAAACGGAAATATTTGAAAGATTTTTAAATTCACACAAAATCAATCGTTAATTAAAATCTCGATTAACTCCGCTCAATCAATCGTCAATCGAACGATCTTCGATTAATTTTGCTTGAATCAATCGTTAATCGAATGATTTTCAATTGAATTCACTAACGTCAATCGTCAATTAAACGACTTTCGATTAACTCAACTCAAATTAATCGTCAATCGGATGATCTTCGATTAATTTTGCTTGAATCAATCGTTAATCGAATGATCTTCAATTAAATTCGCTAACGTCAATCGGCAATTAAACGACTTTCGATTAACTCTGATTAAACCAATCGTCAACTAAATGTGGAAATTAATTAAAAAACTAATTAATTACTTGCAACACTGCATTGATGTAATATTGCAATGCTGTAATGGAACGTTCCTGAGACGTTGATTCAACATTTCTGTGCTGTATGGGAATGCGAGTGCAATTATCGTTAAGCTATTTTGGTAAAACTTTACAAACACGGACCCAGCCCCAATGACCTTGACCTTAGCATATGTTGTCAAGGTCACCTTACTGAGTGACCTTCAGAAGGTTTTAGCCGTCACTCGTTGTTCGTTAAAAAGTTATGGAGAAAAGAAGTTTCGCAAATGCTGTGTAGTTCACGATATCATGTACGTTTAGGATGGCCTCACGTGGAAAGTTTCTAACACCATATACAATTCAAAGAATGTATAAGTGTCTTTGAGTAATAGTTTTCGAGAAAAATGATGGAGTCTAAATCTTATATCTTTTTAACGAACCAGTTGCAAGTGTCTTTAGCACGGCGCGCTGCGCGCGCCCCACCCCCTCTCGCCCCTCCCCCTCCCACCCCCTTCCAACTCCACCCCTCCTCACCCCTTCTACTCCCTCCCCTCTCCACCCCCTCCCCAGCCCTCCGTTTTGTGTATAATTTTTATGTGTGTATAAGAGAGGAAGCAGGTGGGACGGGGGTGGAGGTGGGGACAGGAAGGAGAGGAGGGGTGGGGAGGGGGAGGGGGTGGTGGGGGTGGGGCGCACCGTGCCAAAAACACTTGCGACTTACGTGTTTAATCAACTTTACCGCGGGAAAGGAGAATTATTCTTGATCAATAGATACATGGCAGATATAATAACGGAAAATATATATTGTAAATATCTTTTATTAAAATGGATATGCCTCACTCATTATATCAAAGAAACGATCAATACGTTTGTTTTACATAACTTTTTAACGAACAACGAGCGACGGCTAAAACCTTCTGAAGGTCACTCACAAGGGAACGGTCGTAAGTGTCCCTCACCGATTTGAATGAGCTTTGGATATGTTGTAGAGCATAAAAAAGTATTAGAACCGTATTTTTTTTATCGGCTTATCTCGACATTTAGGGGGTGAAACAGCCCCTCGAAAATAAGGGATTTTTTCATTTTTTACGAATATCTTCGAAAATATAAGTTTTATGGAAAAATGTTATAGACAAAGTTTTATTGTTTTTTATAGTCTTCACAATGGCGTAATCACATTTTTCAACAATCTCAAATTTTTTAATTTACCCCCACCTACCATTATTTTTAAAAAATTAAAAAAATTTTTCAACGCAAAAGTTTAAGAGCATCAAATGACAATTATATCCATGTATATTTTTATTATGATACGACGATTTGATTTTTGGGAAAATCAGATTTATGAGTCGCGCTGTAGGTAGGTGTTGCGTTAAGTACTTCTTTTCAGTTGCGATGAAATATGTCGGCCGGTACAACGGGAAAAATTCAGCCATTAGATGTATACGGCTTCCGATTATGGAAACATTTTATTAAACATTTTTCCGACACCAGTATATTGTTAGATCTTGCAATAGATCTTCACGTTAGAAATAATATTCTGAAATTGCAATCATTAATACATAACCAATTTTCGTCACCCAGGTTTCAAAATTTATTTAAATTTGCGTGGTTTAAAAGTGGGTATATACAGAATAGACCGGAAGAATTTCAAACACCAGTTGAATTTTGTTTCAAAGATCATTCCAAATTGAAATGCGATATATGTGATGGAATTTCTGTAATTATTTGTTTTTGGTGTAAAAAATCGCTTTGTATGACACATTTCTTCCATGAGCACCATCTATGCAATGAATATGTGCCATAAATGTAATACAAATTTTGAAATATTAAAATATATTATGTTGTTACTAATATTGTTTTAAATACATATTACATATGCAAATAAAATAAAAATCTGATTTCTTTAATTTACTAATTGCAGCTTTATTTTAATCTACTTTGATCGTGAATCCAATTTATAATCTTTTATTATTTTTATTTTTATTTTGTTTATAACCTTCCATATAAATTAATTTTATTTTCTTCTCAGCCAAATTTTCTAACACATATAACAGCTACATTCAGCGCAATACGATCGAATGATTTAAGCGCAAGTTGACGTAGCAAATCTATGTTTTCATTATTGATTCACTTCGCTACTGATTTAAATTCATTGACTTTGATCTGATGTGCAATATA
>NW_011962951.1:0-3055 GCF_000949405.1 Vollenhovia emeryi
TCTCCACCAATCAATACTCTTCTGTTTTCTGGACTGTGAATTATCTGCCGTAAGTCTTTTACTGTTTCTTTTATGTCTCTGCTATATATTGTTAGAATTCTCCACTCTGTGTTGTTTAAAATCACCCTTCTTTCTTGTATGTCTTCCCGCTCGTTCGTTGTTTCCTCTTCTTTGACATCTCTTCTTATCCCTGTTATTATTCCTCCCCTCGCTCTTCCCTTGGTTTTTTCTCGTTTTGCTGCAGTACTTTTCCATATGAATTTGTCCGGTAGTTTATCTTTCAATTTCTCCCATTGTTTTTCATCAACCCATGTTTCTGTTAGCCCTATGGCGTCGTAATTCTCTATGTGTTTCCAAAATTGTCTGTCCTTGTTAAGCAGGCCCGCAACGTTCCAGAAGCCCGCCGCGAAGGTTTTTCCTCTCCTCTCTCCCTCGTTTGTGTCCTCCTCTTTTGTCCTACTCCCGAAATTTATCTCTGTCGCCCGCGTTCTCGTTTGTCGATCCTTTGCCTGTTCTTTTCGGAGGGTCATTGCCTTTGTATTTCGGGTTGTTGTTGCTTTCTGGCTTTGCAGGGCTTTTTCCGTTGTGAAAACACTCTTTCAATCCTTCCTCTTCCTTCCATATAAAAATCCTTTCGTTTACCGTTAGTTTCTTATAGCCTATCTTCACCTGGTCTCCTCGCTCTCTCTTCTTTTTCGCGATTTCTACTATCTCTCTTTGCACATCTCTTTCCTTCTTTGTTAGATCGTTGTCGATGTACAAGTTCTTGCCTTTCAGCATACTTTTCTTTGCTAGTACCTCTTTTTTCTGTTGCCAGTTTTTTAGTTTCACTATTATCATTCTTCCTCGTTGCTCTTTTCTTGTCCAGTACGCGTCCTCCACTTCCACCTCTACTTGCAGTTCGACTCATTGTTCTTTCTATCTCTTCCTTGGGTGAGCCTTCTCTCGGTAAATCCTCTCCTTTCATAATTATATTATTCCTTCTTTCTCTTCTTTCTCTTGCCTCCTCCCTCTCTTCCAGTTGTATCATTCTTGTCATCTTCTTCTCCTATCTGTTCTTCTTTGATCTCCAGTTCCTTCAATCTGTTTTCCATTGTCCTTTTTTCCTTCTCCCACTCCTCTTGTTTCCTTTTCCATTCTTCTCTCATTTCTTGTAATTCTGATCTTATTACCCTATTTTCTTTTTTAATCTCTTCTGTATCATTCTTAATTGTTAGAATAATTTCCGTTAATTTATCCAGTTTATCCATGTCTAACTCTTTTTCGTTTTCTATATTCTTCTCCTCTTGCTTCCCCTCTGTTTCTGTAGTTTTTCCTGGTCTCTTAGTTGGAGGCGATCTGCTCACTGCCCTTGTTTTTTCAAACTTTTCAAGTAGTTCCTTCTCCGCTCTTATCCTATCTTCTTCTTCTTCTCTCTTCCTCTTAAACGTGTCAACAATCGACTCGAAGCTGCTGGTCCTTTGTCTTCCAAGATGTTCTGCGTTGGTCGGCCTTCCTTTCTTTTTTGGCTCCTTTTGCCTATCCTTTCCTTCTCCTGTGTTGCTCATTAATGGGTTCTCTGTCTCTCGTCTCTCTATGTCAGAGGTACTCCCTGGACGTTCGTGTTCGCTTTTCGGTGGTTTTGCGAACCCGTCAACTGGCTTCTGTGTGAGTTTCCCTTTTGTTTCCTAACCTCCAATGTTAACTCCGCGATATAGACTCCAGCGAAACGTCTCCCTTACGGTTCCTCTGCAGCTTCCTTATAGCTCCAGCTGTAATTGCACTTTTGCGCTTGCTGAAAACCTGTAACTAAGTCGCCCTAGGGCGATGAAGCGGCAGATAAATTCAGAAATAATCAGACGCGTTTGACTGACGTGCTTCTGTTTACTTACTCTCGGTTGATCCCCCTGTTAGTTTCTATGTTATCTGTACTATTCCAGGTAGCACACATGGTCTTATTGTCGTCTATTTTACGTTATGTTTCGTCCAAGATGTCATATGTCTTTTATATGACATGTCTTTGACATCTTATTGTGGACGATATTATGACGTTACAAAAAGGATGTGAATTAGACGTCTTTTTAAGACCAAATTTGGTACCCTACAATTTTATTTTCATTTTTTAAGTTTGTTTTAATTAAAACAGACTGTTCATTAATATTCCATTTTAAGTCTTTTACTTATATGTACATATATGGTAACTATTGTTAATAAAAATCTATTTTCGTTACCGTTTATGTACAGTAGAATCAGTAGATGTTCAGTAATTTTGTTATTATTTGAAAGTTTGAATATTGTGAAGCGTACAAATTTAAATATTGTTAACACATATATATAATAATTATATTTCCTTATTTTTTCATGATAATTATTTAGATTAGCACACCCACCTCCAATAACCTTGGGCTTGACATATATTATAGAGGTCACCCTCCTGAGTAACCCTCAGAAGGATTTAGCCGGCGCTCGTTGTTTATTAAAAAGTTATTAAAAAAACAATGTCAACCAATTATATGTAATTTTTAGACACAAATATTAAAAATTTTGAAAAATGTTTTAAACAAAAGTTGTAGATCTCTTTAAAATATACATTTTATGTCCTATTCATTTTTACTATACGAGTGACAATTTTCGATAAAAATGATGGACACTAAATCTTATATCTCTCCTCCCATCTCCATCTGTCGTACGTCATAGAAGTACATGCATGGAGACAGTATGTTCCGTACCCCCTAAGGGGGACTCCACTTCGTTAAAAATAACCCTACCCACTCTATGTCAGAGGTGTGGAGTGGATCTCGCTTCACGTGGAAAGTCGAAAACCCATGTTGTGTCGCTACATTTCGTCGGTATGACAGATTTCCTAACTCTAAAAGTTGACAACTTTAACAATTAATATCTCGCTTCGTCGCTTAGCACGGCGCGCTACGTGCGCCCCCCCGCCCCCTCCACCGCCCTCCCCTTTCCCTCCCCTTCCCTACCCTACCTGCTCTCACTCCTCACCTCCTTCCCCGCACTTACAACTTACCACCTTCTGTCATACTGACGAAATGTAGCGACACAACATGGGTTTGCG
>NW_011962952.1:0-3055 GCF_000949405.1 Vollenhovia emeryi
TTGCTAACTGTCTCTTTTTTTCCTCCCAGAGCCGGAAACCGGGAGAACTCGCGCGCGAAACTGTTCCGCGGGATCAAAGCGGAGCGCAAGGCTCGTTGTTAACGGTTCGTTATTTAGTTAGTTAGCGCGTGGGTAACGAAAACAGTTCGTTATTGACGTAAAAAGTGAGTATTAATGCGCGAGAGATACGAAGTTAGGAGAGATACATACAACTCCCAGATTTTTCCGCGCAAATACGTGCTGGGGGATGTTGGAGTCGTAAGGCCGGCCTCGCTGACTCCGAAAGCGCCGAGAAAAACAGTCCAAGGGGCTCGCGCGGTCGGCGATTTCTCGAATTTTCCGAGCGCCGGGTGAGGTAAACAAACTGCGCTTCGCCCCAACCTTAACGTAACGATTTCTGAGAATTCGCCGAGAATTCGCGGATTATCTTTTTTGCCGAGTGTCGGGCAACGCGTCGAAACACCGGTTTTTCTTAATAATGTGCGATCTTTCTAGAAACATTTTATTTTGTACAAGCAAGTCGAACCGTTTAAAACATTCGTCGACGATCGTACAATTTTATTAACTCGCGCAAGTTTTTCAAACGCACTTGTCGATTAAATAATAGAACGTTTCTGCAGATTTAGATTGATCTTGCGTCTAGAAACATTCCGCTTTGTACAAGCAAGTCGAAACGTTCGAACAATGTACCGACGATTGTGCAATTTATTAACTTGCAAACATTTTTCTAACGTATTTATCGGCCACGAAGTAAAACGTTTCTGCGGCTTTGGACTCATCCTGCGTCTAGAAACATTCTATTTTGCGCAAGCAAGTCGAACCGCTTAAAAAATTCGTCGACGATCGTACATTTTATTAACTCGCGCAAGTTTTTCGAACGCACTTGTCGATTAAAGAGTACAACGTTTCTGCAGCTTTAGACTGACCCTGCGTCCAGAGGCCCGTTTTGCAGCCGATAAATATATCTAAAAAAACTGCACACGTTCTACAATCGTGCGCCGTTGAGAAATTTTTTAAGCGTATCGACTTGCTTACGCAAACTAGATTCCAATCGCAGAGAGAGAGAGAGAGCGCATCGTGGAGCAGGCCTCGCCTCCGTTCTTTCCCCTCGATTACGGCAAGCGGAAAAGCTCTCTCCTCGGAAATCGTAAAAAAACATCCCGGCGCGCAAACAACGCTGCCGCACGTGCGGCCGCACGAAATTCCGCGCTCGCGGGAAGCACCAGCTTCGATGACCATCAACTCGCTCTCTATCCCGGGGGTCCGTCGAAATTACGACGGCAATTCGATCCGCGCGCCGAGGAACGCCGCCCTCCGAAAACGCGACGGAGGGGGCGCGGACAACCCCTCGCCGTCGGAGCGGCGTAAAAATCGTCGTAAAAAATGAAATGGCGAGCACGCACCTTTTACAGCCGGCACGAGGCTGACGGCGACGACGGCGGCGGTGGCGGCGAGCAGCAGGAACCTCGTCCCGGCGAGCCTCATCCTCGGGGGCCTCACCGCTTCCATGGCTCGTTGGCGGTCCGCTCTGGCGACGACACTCGGGAGACAGAACGCGCACAGACACACAAGCGCGGATGCACAGAAAAACGTCGGAGTCTCGCGGGCGGATCGAGCTCGCTGCCCGCCTCGCTCGAGGGTAAGGAAAAAGGTCCTTTGCCGCGCGACTTATCCTTATCGCTCGCACTCTCCTCTCACATATCGCGGCGACGGCGACGGCGACGGCGACGACGACGGCGACGGCGACGGCGACGCTCTGGCCTGCCGCTCGCGCGGGTCAAACGGGTCCTTCGGAGATAAACAAGAGGGATGAACGCGCCGTCCGCGTCCGCGCCTCGGCTCCGGTCAACAGGCCGCCTCCTCGGCTCCGCTTCGCACCGCTTCCGCTCCTCTCCCGTTGGTCGCCGGGCGTCCCGTGAGTAACATACTCGAGGGCGATGCACGTCGAGGCCGTGTGTCCAGCACCGCCGCGGAGGTTTCCTCAGCTCCGCTCGGTTTCACGCGCGGGCGCCAGCATCCGAGACGCGAGTCGCCCTCTCCAAGGAAATCCGCCCGGAGATCCGCGCGCCGCGCGCGCGAGAGCGCGGGTGCCCCGGGGCGGGTGAACCCGGCCGCGTTCCTCCGGGTAGCGTCGGGGAGCGCGTCGCGACGGCGGCGGCGGCGGCGATCGAAGCGCGCCGGGGGTTCGCGGGCCGGCGAGCCGCGCTCTCGAACGTCCGCGATTTCAACGGCGCGCGGCGAGAGCGCACAGTCACGTGTCACGCACACAACACAAACACACGCGCACTCCGGTTCGATCTATTGGGGCGCGATCGGCGCCGCTCGGTGCACACCCGCGCCAAAATTCGAAGCGCGCCGTCCCGGGGAGGCGGTGGACTCCGCTTGCGCCCAGCTAGCACCCTCGCGAGGACGACGGCGGTCCTCCGCTCCTCGCGCGATATCCGTCGCGGCGCGAGCCGGCCGCGGACATTCGTCCTGATCGCGGACGGCTATGAGGGGGAGGGCGACACCGACGACAACCGGGGATGGGTGGTGCGAGGGTGGCGAGCGGATCGCGCACACAGCAGGTGGCGCGTATCCGATTATCGCGTTTCGACGCGCGAGATAACGACGGCGGCGGCGGCGGCGGCCGGTGCGATCTCGTGTCCCACGACGGCGACGACGACGAGGATCGCGCGATCGCGGGGATTACGTGGCCGAGTTTAATCCGACGCGGCAACGCAGAGCCGCGGGAGAGAAACGCACACTCGCGGGGACGAAGGGACGAACGGTACGGACCCCGAGAGACGGTCGCGCTGCGTGCGCCGCCGTTCGCTTACGCGAGAGTGTGAAGACTGCGCGAGACTGCGCGCGAGGGTAGGAGGCCTCTGCCCCCGCAGAGATCGACGGGGACGGCCGAGCGCGGCCGAGGCCGCCCGAGCGCCGCGCCGCCGTGCCGCGCCGCGCCGCCGGTAACCGCCGGCCCCGCCGCCCCCGCCGACCGGCGGCGGTGGACACATTTCAAATGCAGGCTATTGTAAATAGACATTTAAATAGTTTCCTTCGGGCGAAATAG
>NW_011962953.1:0-3055 GCF_000949405.1 Vollenhovia emeryi
CCTCACATAGATCCGTGAGTCCGGCGGATCCAACGATCTTTACGCCACGTAAGTTTGAACAATAAGATTTAAAAATTAAAAAGTCCTACGTCGGGTAGTTTAGATAATAAAATATTACCTTATAGTAGAGGAGATGGAGAACGAGGAAGAGGAGGAGGAGGAGGAGGAGGAGGAGGAGGCTGGGGTGGGCGAAGAAGAAGCGCAGCCTTTCGATTAGGACAGCGATATCGGGTATCAGTTGATGCGGGAAGAACTTGGCGAGGGGCAGAAGGAAGAGGAGGAGGAGGAGGAGGAGGAAGGTAACAATATTTCGCCACGCTTTTTAATTAATTTGCTTCGTGGTAATTTTAAGAGAGTATTTCTTATTAGATATATCATACTCCCCGGTTTTACCCGCGTCTCCGGAATATTGACAAAGAGGCGGGGAAGAGGGAAAAATATTATCCCGGGCGTGGGTATAAACCAGCTAGAGGTGAGTTTCCTTGGTATGCTATGACATAGTCGTTGTATCGCGAGAAAGAAAAATAAGATTCAAACGTAATATAATTCGCTGCTGTCGGCGATTAACTAACTGTGTTTAATTTTTCCAGTACAGACTGGCGCCGGTGCTAACCGACCCTCTTCGCAAAATGAGAGAGAGAGGAGAATTCTCCAGCGGAAGAAGAAGAAGAAGAAGAAGAAGAAGAAGAAGAAGCCGAACTCGCGCATAATTCCTTGGAGAACAACGATAATCACGACGACAACGACGACGACGACGACGACGACGCCAACGATGACGCCGATGGCGTGCTCCGGCAGCAGCATCGGCATCAGCAGCAACAACAGCAGCAGCAACAGCAGTAGCATCAGCAGCATCATCATCAGCAGCAGCAGCAGCAGCAGCAGCAGGAACAGCAGCGTCGTCAGGTCGTAGATAATTTTCATTTTATAGAACTACAGGCGGAAAACTCGCGGCGATTTAGAAACTTTGAGATACTCGGTCGGGAGGCTAGTTTTAAAATACGCGCGTTGCCCGAGGGTAGCGATACCGTAGGTTGGTTAGAAAACGCGTTCCGCGAAATTCACGCGTACGCGATTCGTTCGAGCGCCCCGAGCGATTACGTGGGGTTAACGTTCGATTCGGTGGATCTGACGCACGGCCCGGCGGGGCTATCCTTTCGTCCGGTGCGTGACTTGACCCACGAGGACATATGGGGACTCGTGAGTTCGATAGCGCAGAGCGCCGCGGGGCTCGATATCGCCGAAAGTTTCATCGTACGCGTTTTTAACGTCGCGGCGCCCACGGGACGCGGGGGCGTGTCAAATAAATTGACGCGAGAGGACGTTGTTAAGCGCTCGATTTTACAGCTCGGCAATACTGATAATTTGTGCCTGCCCCGATCACTCGTAGTGGCGCGAATTTATTGCGAGCGCGGAAATCTGCGCGAGGGAGAACTCCACAAAAGGTGGAATTCCGTAAGATACCGGAGTTCTAAGTTACAGCGCGCATTAGCGTTAGAACTGACGAGGAACGCCGGTATTACGATACCCGAGGAGGGATGCGGGATTCGCGAAATCGAGCGTTTTCAGCGGTTTCTCGCCGCTGAAAATATAGCGATAGTGGTATATAATTTTAGCACTTTTGCGCGCGGGGGGAAACTATTGTACGACGGCCGCGAGTTACTTGCCTCTCTAGGTCGCGAACCCACCCATCGATTAAATATATTGTATTACGAGCGTTCGCGTCATTATAATCCCATCTTAAATTTAAAGGCCGCCGCCGGTTCTCGAGGTGGATATTGCGTGACGTGCAACACGGGTTTTCGCAACGACAGAGGCCATCGCTGCGCGAAAAGGTGCCCGCGATGCTACGCCGCGGCGTCGTGCGAAGATCGTGACGCGGAGATCGTCAAGTGCGCGTCGTGTAATCGCTCGTTAATTACCGTTCTTCGGTAATTCGTGTTTCGAGCGTCATCGCGCGGAAAAATCCTACGACGGCAGATCGAGCGCGAGCGTTTGTAAATCCGTTCGAATTTGCGACAGTTGCGGGCGATTCGTAAAATCGAACTCGCTACATAAATGCGACGTAGCGTATTGCAAGACGTGTCGCTCGTGCCAGTCCGCGAATCATCTTTGTTTTATGCAGCCTCGTCGATGCGCGAAAAACCGCGCGCGCGAAGATCCCGCGGAGGGTACGAGCGCGATAGAGACGCACGCGAACGAAACCGCCGAGACATCTGCGGCGGCGTCGGCGGCGGCGCCAGACGCAAGCAGGAATCGCGTCGCATTCGTGTTTTACGACTTCGAAACGCGACAAGACGAGACGCTCGAGGGTTGCGAGAGCGTAAAAATTCACGTGCCGACTCTTTGCGTCGCGCAGCAGATTTGCGAAGAGTGCTCGACGATAGAGGATACGACGTCGGTGCGATGCCGCTGGTGCGGAGTGCGCGAATTCGTATTTCGGCACGATCCGGTAAAACAGTTTGTCGATTTCGCCACGCGTAAACTAAATATTTCAAAAAGATCATCTGTATCGCGCATAATGCAAAAGCGTTTGACGCGCAGTTTATTTTAAAACACTTGGTAGAGGACGCGAAAACGAGGGAAGAACCACGGGTGATTTTGAACGGGACTAAAATTATCGTAATGACGGTCGGACATACTAAATTTATCGATAGCGTGAATTACATGCCGATGCGCTTGTCCGATTTACCAAAAGCTTTCGGGATGCGGGATACGGCGGATAAGGGGATCTTCCCGCATTTGTTTAACACGCGCGCGAATCAAACGTACGTCGGTCCGTTACCCGAAGTACGATATTATTCTCCCGAACAAATGAAACCCGAGGAGCGCGAACGGTTTCTAACGTGGCACGCGGAGATGACGCGTAAAAATATCGTTTTCGATTTTCAACGCGAGATAATTCGCTATTGTCGCAACGACGTCGATATCCTCCGACGCGCGTGTATGGCTTTTAGAAAAATCTTTTTAGAACGTGGAGGCGTATGTCCATTCGAGGAATGCACGACTATCGCCTCCACGTGCATGAGGATTTTTCACAAGAACTTTTTGCGCG
>NW_011962954.1:0-3056 GCF_000949405.1 Vollenhovia emeryi
TTAATGACTTAAGGAATTTGCTCATATTAAATTTACTATAGTCTCTACCTTTAATTATTTTATAGTTTTCACTTGATTTAATTGATTTCATTTCAATTTCCAGCCATTCGTGATCTGTTATTTTAGGCTTATCCCGTACTTTAACTGTTATCTCATTATTTGCAAAAACCAAATCGATAATTGTTTGGCTATCCTTAGTAATTCTTGTTGGCTCAACAACAAACTGTTTCATACCTAAACCTAACATTGTCATTCGTAACTTTCTTGCGTAGAACGAATCCACCATCATATCTATGTGTTAAGGGGGGAAATCCCTGTAAACAACGTGTTTTTTAATGATTTGTTACAAAAAACTGAAAGCATTAATTGCAATTCCTGAAGTTACATATTAAAGTAGACGTTAAAATGTATAAGAAAAAATTTTTTACTACAATTTTAACATACAGGGTGAGTCAGTATAACCTTTTACCATTGAAAATACAAGTTCGGGATAAAATTCTAAGATGAATTTTCCTCTTGTAAAATTTTGGTAAAAGCTTATTTTTCGAGATATAAATAAAAATTGTTACCCTATCAAAGCCCGCGCCTGACAGTGAGTTGCGCCGCCCCTGCCTACCTCCTGTATTCGACGTGTGATAGGGTAACAATTTTTATTTATATCTCGAAAAATAAGTTTTTACCAAAGTTTTACAAGAGGAAAATTCATCTTAGAATTTTATTCCGAACTTGTATTTTCAATGGTAAAAGGTTATACTGACTCACCCTGTAGGTCCTTTACGATATAAAATCAATTAGAAATTACAGAGGCCGCTTAGGACCGGGCATAGGTGTAAGTAGCCAGTTAAATTAAATTATTTAAGTGAATTCATATACCGTATTCTTTTCCAACTTATCCTGTGCGCCAGTTACATACTAGTCTTAAAACACAGGTTAATCCCCGTAAGTGGAAGTGTTATCGTCAGTGAATTCACGTTTATACGTTATATCACGTTTACGGTCCTAAACGGCCTCTTTAATTTCTAATTGATTTTATATCGTAAAGGACCTATGTTAAAATTGTAGTATTTATACACGCTGGCCTAGAGAGCGTTTACAAAGTTTATATATGTTATTGCGAACAATATTACCTACAGCCCCAGTGGTCGAGCTGGTTAAGACGCCCGCACGGATTGAGGGAGATCCCAGGTTCGAATCCTGGCTGGGGCAATATTTTTCGCAATAAGAATTTTATTAAGGGGAAAAGGGGGAAGGGGGTTATCATATTAGAAGCTACTGTGTAGCATTATTAAAATAATTTATAAACGTGAATTCACTGACGATAACACTTCCACTTACGGGGATTAACCTGTGTTTTAAGACTAGTATGTAACTGGCGCACAGGATAAGTTGGAAAAGAATACGGTATATGAATTCACTTAAATAATTTAATTTAACTGGCTACTTACACCTATGCCCGGTCCTAAACGGCCTCTTTAATTTCTAATTGAAAAAATTTTTTATTAATAAAAAAAACAAAATGGCGGCGCTACAGCTGACCAAACTTGGCTCCTAAGATTTGCGCCGTGCAACGCCCAGGTCCTTGTAGTTATCTGAAATCAACAAACCAAAATTTTCCTTTAAAATATGAAATTCTGCTTTGCATGAACCTAAAATTAACAAAAAAACTGAAGAATAAAAATTTGAGGACAAAAAGAAAAAAAATACTTTTTTTCATAAACAAATTGTTAAAAACAATATTTAATATCACAATTTTTATAAAATTTTAGGTTCATGCAAAGGCCAATAAGTTAAAGAATATCTGTGTAAAATTTCAAGTCAATCGGTTGAAAACTTTTCGAGTTATGCTGCACGGAAAAAAACGTGTCTCGAGAAAAACGCGATTTAAGTTTTCGTTCTTGAAAAGTAGAGTTTAAAGTGATTTATAAATACCAAAGCTTAATCAGCAATGCCAGGACCATAGAGTAAGCCTTCTACTTCAAGGAAATCACCCATCTCTGCTGTTTTCTTCTCTTTTTGAGCAGTTCTGGCCTCTTTGGACTAATTTAATGAGCGTAGATCTTGTCTCTTCACTCGATTGGTGTCGTACGAATCTGCGAACCTTTTACATTCCAGGCCAATTGGCAGTTCCAGATCGTTCATGACTCTAAGGACAAATGAATATCCATCATTGAATATTCCTGCAGCTAAATATGCCGCAATTTCTATAATTTTTGATCCACAATTCAAATGTTTAGGTGCTAAACGCCACCCAGTCGCATTAAAAGATTCGTTAGCGTTGTGAGTGAAACCGCCAATGCAACGCTCCAGTAGATCGTCTCGTGATAAATCTTCGTATATCGGAAGAATATTCTTTTGTACTTCTGGGTGTAAAGGGCTGGATGTTCATAAGTAGCTTTGTTTGCTTGAGCAGCATTGTACGCACACCACGAGTCGGCGCCAGTGGGACAACAGTGATGTTGCGGATTTTCATCGGTCGAGATCAAGGGGAGAGGCTCAATTGCGCACAGTACAATTGGACACGATGCAATTGCACACAGTGCTATTGGACACATAATGTTGCGCACAGTTCTTTTGCGCACCGTTCATTTGGACACAGTTCTTTTGCGCACCGTACAATTGGACACCGTTGCTTTTGGACACAGGTTATCAAAATATAATTTAAAACACACAGACACACGCGTATGCATGTAGAGCCCTGTTTGGAAATTTTGCTAATTTATAGATAATAAATCTTTCTAAATCAGCGTTTGTTCAATTGGACAATTCTTTTACGCACAGTTCAGTGTCGCACAGTTCAGTGACGCACAGTTCAGTGTCGCACCGACGGGCCATCACCGTGGCAAAGGGCAGGGCGTGGACGGAGTTCCTCGACTCCCTTCAGGAGGATCCGTGGGGGCGCCCATACAAGATGGTGCTCAATAAGTTGAGACCATGGGCGCCCCCGCTGACGGAGCGGCTGGACGTGGGATTCGTCCGGAGGGTGGTGCGAGCCCTCTTCCCCGATATTACCGGGGAGGATGAGGGGCCACCCTTCGAGTCGGGGGAAGACTCCCCTT
>NW_011962955.1:0-3057 GCF_000949405.1 Vollenhovia emeryi
AGTGCGTCAAAGTGTGCAATTTTTTAAAGTAAAAACATGGTCATGATTTTGAGAAAGTTCCGGGAAATGGGAAGAGTGAATGCAAATTCCAATAAGAGCTTCTTAAAGCAGAGGCTTTGCCCTATAAAATGAAAAAAAAACTTTTCAATTCGACCAGTTTTCGCGAAGTTACGCTTATTTGAAATTCGCCAAATTTTGATGTAAATTTCTTGTTGCGTTCATTTTTTGACCAGTGTATTATAAGCGGTAGCGCATAATTATAAACCATATGTACACGTAATATTACATATAGCATGAAAATGGTATCCTATAATGATGCGCAACTGTAGTATTTTAATAATAAGGGGTAACAAAATATATTAGCATGAAAGAAGAGAGTGTGCTTGTACAATTGCACAAAAATTATAAAGGCAAAATATTATAATTATTAAAGCAAGAATTTACTTGGTGAGTGTCGTCGAAATGATCGATTCGCATAAAATTTTATATATGCGTATCGATCAGTTTGACGACTTTTTGGTATACTTTGACGACAGTCGCCAAAATTGCCGAATGCTACATATATTTGATAATGTTGTTGCGTATAATGATACATAGAGGTAATACATAGAGTATTTAATAATGTTACGAATTAGGCTCTCTATTTAAGTTTTCGGACAACCTGCATGCACCGGCTATATCCGGGGAAGCCGAGAGCTTAGGAGAATTATTGAATGCAGTTTAGTGATCAATCGAATAAAAATAAAACTAATATCTAATAAGAAATCAAATTAAAATCTTATTAACTCAACTCAAAACTTATTTATTATTAACTCAAATTCTATTAAAGGTATGAAAACCTTCGTTAAAATACAATAAAATGCTTCTAGAAATTGTAGAGATATTCATGAAGGTATTCGATAAAAATAAGGATATGCATAGAATATAAACTGTTAAGAGTTTAACATAATATAACCATAAGTAGTATCTTAATTGAATATTATATAAAATGAAAGCAGTTGCTTCTATCTCCGTTAAATCTAGACGGTTTTACTACTCCGTGCTGGGCTTATGGCAAAATGGCAAAATGGCAGGTCGTGACGTACGAACGTGACGTACGATGACCCAAAATGGCTGCCCTTCCGTAGGCTTATGACCGTTTCAATGGGAAGAGGCCTTCACGCTTATGCCACGAACAAAATGGCTCAATGGCATAAAAAAAACCATGTGAAAGCTTATAGAATCGTATTAAATCACATAAAAATCATGTAAAAGCATATAGATTCATATAAAATCGCATAGAAATCATGTATTAAATCATATAAAGTAACATAAAATCATATAGAGTCGTATTAAATTGTATAAAATCGTATTAAGTCATGTAAAGTAGCATTAAATCATCTCAAATAGAATTAAATCATATAGAATCGTATAGAGTCATGTAAAATCGTACTGAATGTATCGAATCTTATAGAATCGTATAGAATCGAAGAAAATGGTATTAAATTCAATAAAATGTAAAATCGTATATAGAAATCGTATCAAATCAAATGAAATGGTATTAAATCTTATAAGATAGAATAGAATCGTATAAAAATCGTGTAAAAGTGTTCAGAATAATATTAAATCGTATATAATTAAATCAAATCAAATAAAATCATATGAAATAGCATTAAATCAAATAAAATCATGTAAAATCGTATTAAAGCATATAAAATGATAGAGAAGCATATAAAATCATATAGCATCACATAGAATCAAATAAAATCATGTAAAATGGTATCAATTTATATAATGAGATCCTGTCAAATTCTCACTTACTAGCTTACGCGCTTACAGCTGCCAAACTTGAGGACGGGTTTTTCCTTCGTCCTCGGAAACTTATTGAATAATGTTAGTAAATAAATGTACACTAAGGGGATGGTCAGGGGATAGCCACTCTTTTATATATTTTCGTAGCTAAGTAGAACAGGGAAAGGAGCTTGCTCTTATTTAATTCAACTTCTTCAAAATAACCTTGAGTCTCGCGAAATATTACCGACTGTCTTTTTAAACAATCTTTCAATTAATCCGGAAAATCGCAAATGAGTCTTGAAGTACCTCCACGAATATTAACCCCTGGAACTATAGTCGCATCAGGGTTTCTACAACAATTCGCTTCGGTTCCACCGTAGACTCAAATCGACTATTTGTCACAACTGTAGCTACGATTTGATTTTAAATTCTTGGTTTAACGCATCCAAAAAACTGAGAAAATGCCACTCTGGGTCCGCGAGAGGAAATCCCTGGAACTTAGTCACATTTCGAGATTTCTGGCTCTCTCGCTTCCCCTTTTGAGACACTTTCTCAAGTACGATGATTCAATCTATCTTTACTCGCGCTTGCGTGATTTAAATTTTAATGTTTCTCTGATTCACTGAAAAACCTCCCTCACTGTCGCAAGCGGAAGGAACGAGGGTTATATGGAGTTATGGACTTGTAGGTTTTCCATGGGATTTTATTCTTAATTTATGTTAGTAATTCGGAACTTATGTCATATCAACATTAATTCATATCCTTTGTGCATTAATCTTTATAGTTCGTACATTTGAACCAATCTTGATATTCCGAATAATTCTTCAAAGCAACCTTGAAATTCTGAATTATTCTTTCTAATAACCTTGAAATATTTTAAAATAACCTTGAAATTCTTATCTTCTTGAAGTAATTCTTTAAAATGTATAGATAATTAATAAGAGGGATTATAATCTTAATGGAATTTTATAATTAATTCTAATATAATTCAACTCTCAATAGTTATAGTGGAATATAAAATTTTAATAATCTTTTCTTATAAATGGTTAATACAAAAGCTGAATACTAGACTTACTTAAAATTAATTCGCAGATTGACGACAGGCTTACTGTTAATGCCCGACGGAGTGAAGGCGGTCGATGCAGCTTGAAGAGGGTGGCGTCTCTCAATAATAAACTGAAGGGTCCTTGCCGAATTCTAGCAAGCAACGTCTTCCTGGGTATACGTCAACAGGGTTATGGTCCGCCTCTGCTACGTCAAGGGGGCTCGAGAGATGTCGATGGT
>NW_011962956.1:0-3057 GCF_000949405.1 Vollenhovia emeryi
AAAATGAATGAAAGAGAAAGAGAGAGGGGAGGGGGGGAGAGAGAGAGAGAGAGAGAGAGAGAGAGAGAGAGAGAATCGCGCGCGATGCGTCAATGTGGCATCTAAAATATTCATCGGGCGCGCACCGAGCTGCTCCCTGCGCCATATTTATTCCGCCTAAAAGTTTCATGCCCCTCCCCCCCCTCGATTACTTCCTCCGAGGGAGAGACGTCGGCCGAGATAAGATACGGAGGGGTGTGTAAACCGTGCGATACTTTGTGGCACGCTCCCGTGAAAATTTCGTCCTGGACGGTCCAACCTTACGTGTTTCCGATGCGATCGCTGTCGACAACGCGGCGTAGCGCCCGTTCTACGCCTACGGTACGATCCTACTTGTGGCCCTCTCCCGGGCCAGGGAGAGACGCGTTCGCGACGAGGACGATTTCATTCTAGTGAGTCGTTCTGCCTGTCTCGCATCGGGCGATACAAATTGACCACTCGCGGTGGAACCGACGCCCGCCCCTCGTCCGACAAAAACTAACCGCAATTCCACGGGAATTCAACTTCGGACGCGAAGGCAGCGTCGACCTCGAGGTCGAGAGGTTACAAAGTTGGACGACTTACCTCGCTCGCGGCATTTCCCGATCTCGCGACTCCGACTCGGGCGTTTCCCAGCCGCGACGCGTACCCATCGCGGCTGATCGACGATAAAGTATAGGAAAAGAAACCGCGAAAACGACGCGGGCGAAAAGAAGCGCGCGAAGACGCGACTCGAACTCGAGACCCGTGACGTCACGAACGTTGGATGCGTGTCGCGCGCGGCCGGTCGGCCAGTTACCGACGGCCGGGCGGGCGAGCCTCGGGCGCGCGCCGCTCGCGTCGCGGCGGCGCCACCGTCGCAATATGGCCACGTGCTGAAACGTGCGGTGTTTACGTGGACGGCGAAGGCGTCCGATTTGACGGCCGTGCCCGTGGTGGAATCGCGGACCGGGGCCCGCGGTGATTCAACGCCGCCGACGATGAGGCGCGCGTAGTGGCCGTGTGACCGACGTGCGGAACGCGCGCGCGCGCGGCCGATGAGAGGCATGGCGGGCGCGGCTGACGAGGCCCGGGTCGTCAGGTGCGCCTACGGCTGTCGGGACACCACCTGCAACGTGGGCGACGCCGACGGGGCGGCGGCGGCGGCGGCGGTGGAGCGTCGCGCCGTGCGGAGCTACCGGCCGCACGGCAGCCTCGCCAGGGTGCTGTACGACAAGCGGAAGGCGGACGAGTGGCTGGCGGCGTACGACAAGCGTAAGGTAGAGCGGCGGCCCCGTCCTTCCCCATTTCCCTCGCGGACTCGAGGGTTGCCTGGCGCGGAGCGGATCCTTCCTCCTCGGCGACGCGTCGCGCAGCCGTGCGGCGCGTAAACACGTCGGCGAGCCCCCGTGCCGCAGTCGCGGCTCCGTCTCGACGAGCGTGCGCCCTCGTCCCGCGCTCTCCGCTCTCCGGGGCTGTGTTTACCTCTCGCCGCGCGCCACGCGGCCACGCGCCTCGCTACTCGGGTCGCCGTCTGGGGTCACTCGTCGCGTCGCGTCGGTGAGCCTCGGGGCCGCGAGACTTTCCCCAATGCCTGGCACAACGCCTGTAGCGCGAGGTCCACGTACTCTGGATCTCAAGATAGATCGACGCATGGACCTACCGCGACCAATTACTCGTAAAATTCGTGAAATGAAGGAACACGCGGGGAAAAGGGTAGAGTGGGATAATGTATTAAACTTGTCTTTGTAACAGATGCCACGCTACCAAATAACATCAGGCTAAATCTTTTTCTTGTATTCGACAGGATAGTGAATCGAGCGCCGTTTGCGGAGACACCGTTCGCTCCGCGCGCGCCGACTTGTTCGGAGAAAACTTGCCTGGGAATGATTGCGCGCTGCAAACAATTTTGGGAGTCACGGTGAGCCGCGAAAATTTGCTTTCTTTCCCTCGCGCAGTTACGTGGTCGACCGCGCTCCTTTATTCCTCGCAATCACGTGACAGCGTAAAATTTAACGCGCAATTATACCGGTGCCCCGTCCTGCACTCGCATGCCCAGTCCCCTGTCGATTACCCCTAATTTATGCGGCCGTAAATTAATTACGATTTCCCAGAAACCTCCCACCGTCAATTTTACGACGGCCCGCGGGCATCTCTCCCGGGCGCTAACAAAGATTTTTTTTTCCGAGAAACGAGGTTCTGAAATCTCCGCGAGAGAGTCTCCCGGGCTCTCCTCGCGCGGGCCACCGGGGGTAATTGGGCGGCCGGGGGGGAGGCGGCCGGCGGTGCGCACGGGGGAGGGGCAGGGGCAGTAATAATTAGTACAATTACCGCACAAGGCCAACCACTGACTACCCCCACTCGGGATAACCGCTCGAGAGCCGTAGAGCTGCTCAAGAGTCAAGACCGCGGCTCGGTAATTACGGGATAATTACGTCCTCGATATTCCTGAAACGGGGCCGCCTTCGGGCGCACCGGCGCTGCGGTATCGGGGGGTCCTCTCTCTCTCTCTCTCTCTCTGTCTCTCTCCGCGCTTTTCTATCCTATTTATAATTACGGCGACGGGAGAAGTCCACGCCAATTTAACTCGCGGCGGTCACGATCGCGGTCCCCGTGACGATCGACGCGAGGAATGCGCGAGCCCTCGTCGTCGATCTTGGGGACGCGGCCCGTGATCGAAGCCCACGAGCGACGCGGCTCTTCAAATGTCACTGGAAATCGCGAAAAAAAGAGGAAGACGTCCTGGAGCAAAGAATGAAAGCGTGCGAAACATCTCGCAACCTGCTGCCCCCCTCCATATATTAAAATGTTGAAAATATAATATCGCGAGTGTTTCATCCCCCCCCCCCCCCGGTTTCGTTAGACAGAATGACGAGAGGAAGCTTTGTTCGACTTTCTTTTCATGCGCTTCTATTCGTTTCTTAAATGGCAATACACTGATACGATTATAAAAACTATATCCGTACGCGGAAGGAATTTTCTCTTAAAATTTACCCCGAAAGTTATGTAAGCGTGGGTCAACGTGGCACTTCGATGATTTTTGTGAGAGTTTTTGCTACA
>NW_011962957.1:0-3058 GCF_000949405.1 Vollenhovia emeryi
CGATAATTTTTTTCTCGATAACTACTGCGAATTATGCAAAATAGTATAGGACTTTTCTATTCAGTTTGCCCCGGTCTATCTGCCATCTACGGGACATACGGGTATTAGGACACACCCTGTATAATATTGTTTTATCCGCACTCAACATCTAGCGTTTGGCTCTTATTGCCCCTTTTGCATTAAGCATTTTAATTAATTTGTATTGAAAGTTGCATATGTCGGATCAATAATCATCGGACGGTATTGACCCCTGCCTCTGGCCCTGCCTCTGCCCCAGCCTCTGGCCCTGCCTCTGTTCCAGCCGCTGCCCCTGCCTCTGCTTCCGTAATTATTTTGCAGGGTCTTTATTTCTTCCTGCATCTTCCGCATCTCTTGTTGCAGCTTCTGCAGTTGTTTTTCCTTATCTGCAGAATTCTGCTGTCCAGGAGGCTGCTGTTGCTGCTCCTGCTCCTGCTGCTTCGGCTGCTCTTGCTGGTCTTTTGGTCGTTCGTCTATTTGCGAAGCAGTCGCTTCTGCAACTACTGCCAGAAGGCGTGCCTTTCGGCGTTCCCTACATTTAGCACGCGACCGTTGCAGTGCTGCTCTCCCTGGCCGTCTACGGTAGACAATTGTTCTAATTCCTACAATATATTGAACATAATTTCAAAAGTATATTATAATTCAAGAAACAAAACAAATTAATAAACATTCTCCAAATATATTTTTCGGGCTCATAAGATATAGATTTTAAATTTAAAATAATTCAAAAAATAATTTCAAGAAATGTGATAACATGTTATAAAGTTTTGAATATAATGTTTATAAATGTGAATGTACATTTTTATAAAGGTGAAAAGTTATCATAATATAATATACTGTTACGCCTCTTGCGGAGACGCAAGCCGCCGGATCCGGTCCACTTCTCTTTGTAACGTCACACTGGGAGCTTTCCAGCAAGCGACACAAGTCGACACAAGTGTCGTTCTGTCTTTATTATTCATTGAATGCGAAGAAAGACAGAACGACATTTGTGTCGACTTGTGTCGCTTGCTGGAAAGTTCCCACTAACACTCGATAGCCAAGCGACTCGCCAGATACGGGATATCCAAACCGCGGGCGTAACAATATGAACTAATACACTTAAAACAATTTTTACTTTAAATTTACCTGTATAAGTCGTAGGTGTATCGGCGATATCCACAGTCTGATCCATGTTTTTGTATGGAATCGTGCTCGCTGATGAGTTCAAATGCACCTATTCACTGTGTAAAAATAATTTGCACTGCGTCGCTAGTCGCGTGAACTGGCACTGCCTGCCTGCCTGGACGTTTGCAACAACGAAAGTGATCCCCTACTCTCATCGCAGAGGAGACGAATACAGGCCAGTGACATATACACACACACACTCACACACACATACATACATACATTTCGAAAAGCTATAGATGAATAGGTAAGGGAAATTTCCGTGGCCCCCACCCTCAACGCGGCCAACGCGAGACAGCGTTCGAGGTGAGATAAGAGTCTAAGGGGGTGGAGGTAGGCGCTGTTCAATTCGCCTGTTTCTAAAAACGTATGTGTGTGTGTGTGTGTGTGTGTGTGTGTCACTGACCTATTCGTCTCCTTTGCGATGAAAGTGGGGGATAACTTTCGTTGTTGCGAACGTCTTTCCTGGCAGTGTCAGTTCACGCGAGTAACAACGCAGTGCATATTATTTTCACACAGTGAATAGGTGCAATTGAACTTATCAGCGAGCCCGATTCCATACAAAAACATGGATCAGACTACGGATATCGCCGATCCACCTTTGCCTCATAAAGGTAAATTTAAAATAAAAATTGTTTTAAGTGCATTCGTTCATATTATTACGCCCGCGTTTTGGACGTCCGGTATCTGGCGAGTCGCCTGGATACGAGTCGTGGATGTTTAATAATTATGTTTTTAATTCTGAGTTTGGCCCCTGCCTTAAGCAGACGCGTCGTGGGCCGATTGTAATCTTTCTCTGTATTAAACATTGTTTCCTAGTGCAAACAGTCCTCTGTTATTCCCGCGAACGTACGCGCGCGTGAGTGTGACGGTGCGAAGAGAAGCGGACCGGATCCGGCGGCTTGCGTCTCCGCGAGAGGCGTAACAATTAATATATTATATTATGATAAATTTTTATCCGTGGTCATTCCCCACTAATCGACTTCTGGTTGATCCTGACATCTAAAAAGGTCACTGTCATTGTCCTTTCCCGTCTTTTATTGTTTATACTTACTATATATTTACCTAAATTTTGTACTATTCAATATTATATTTTTAATATTATATTTGATGGCTAAAGACTTGATATAATCTCGTTAATTATCGTTCGTTTCTTAAATTATAATATACTTTTGAAATAATGTTCAATACATGGTAGAAATGAGCACGATTGTATCATGTAGACGCCAGAGAGAGTAGCACTGCAACGTTCACGTAAAAAATATAAACAACGAAAAAACGTCTTCTTGCTGCAATTTTAGAAGCGACTGATTCGCCAATGGAGGAAGGGCCAGCAGACCAGGAAGAACAGCAGAAGCAGCAAGAGCAGCGGAAGCAGCAGGAGCAGGAGCAGCAACAGCAGCCTCCTGGACAGCAGAATTCTGCAGATATGGAAAAACAACTGCAGAAGCTGCAACAAAAGATACGGAAGTTGCAGGAAGAAATAAAGACCCTGCAAAATAATGACGGAAGCAGAGGCAGGAGCAGCAGCAGGGGCAGAGGCAGGGGCAGCGGCTGGAACAGAGGCAGGGCCAGAGGCAGGGCCAGAGGCTGGGGCAGAGGAAGAGGCAGAGGGAGGGGCAGGGGTCAAAACCGTCAGATGATAATCAGATATCAGAAATATGCAACTTTCAATATAAATTAATTAAAATGCTTAATGCAAAAGGGGCAATAAGAGCCAAACGCTAGATGTTGAGTGCGGATAAAACAATATTATATATATGTTATTTATTAGGAATAATCAAAGTCAAACGTTTCGACCAACATATGTGGTCCTTCTCAATGACAATAAAGGTTTTTTAGTACATATGATAAATGAAACATGTTATAACGA
>NW_011962958.1:0-3060 GCF_000949405.1 Vollenhovia emeryi
TATTTCTCACTCCAAAATCATCCAGAATTATCACAAAAACTGGAAATGAGCGAGAGTGCTCTGGAGAACTACCAACTCTATACCGAGTCGAGCATACCTGGATTCAATTTACTCCCAGACCTCAAGTCCTACAGCTCCCTCCACAACAACTTGAACCCCTCACAACCCTCTCCTGGAATTACACTAAGCCCGGACCATTAGCAATATCGGGAATTTATTCAGAAACCGACATAGAAAAATTACGCGACCATATAATGTTCCCTGCGGAAAAACCCGCACTATTAAACGAATTAGCTCGACGACTTTCAGGACATAGCATTAGCCCACATTCCATATCTGCTTACAATTTATTAGACGAAGAAACTCTGAATCGAATCGCGGAAAGTACAGCCGCCCGCGTATGGAAAGGTTTTATAAATTTTGGCTCTGCTACAGCGAATAATGGGAATAATTATTATAATAAAAATCATCAAAGCTTGTATAGACACGATAATACATGGTTACGCGTTGCACACTGTTTACGGGTGCAGTGCCCATTTACTCGGAGCTATATGGAGCTCGCTAACCCACTTATTGTTGCATTTATCTAGAAAACCTCCAAAAATACAGTCTGTCCATTATGATACAAAAAATGAAAAAATTGAAATTGATCCTCAACCAGACGACCAATTAAATGTTACTACACAGTCGCAGCCACAGCCACAACAATATACCTTCTATGCCGATGTCGAGACCCCTGCACCTCAACTATATCCCACTTTACCGAATCGCAGCGGCGATTCACAATGTATCCCTAACAAAGTGTCGGGATACATTGTTAAATAAGGGGGGAGGTGTAACGTCCCGTGAAAATTTTCGATTTTCTAATTATAACAATTACCTTAAGTATAATATTTTCAATTATTATCTCATGTGTGCGAATATATACTATCATTTAATTATTAAGATACTACCATTATATATCCTTATATCGTTTCACCGACATTCGTCGAAGTAATTTTTGCTTCCATAATATTTCGCCTTTATAAATTTATATAATTGTACCACTACTTCATACGGACGTATTTTACCACTTTTAGTATTAAGATATTGCAGAGTGTTATTTCTAGTCATTACTATATATATACCATTTATATTAATGATCATATAACAACGCTAATTAGATATACATTAAGTTGCTTAAGTATATAATTACGCTATACCACTTATTATATATTAAGTTTATACTACTCCCAGAATTATGCCTGATATTAATACTCAGTAAGAAGGCTTCTCACACCATTCATATATTACACATAACAATATTACCCTATAACATTATATTTTATATTAACAATTGCTTCAACCACGTAATGCGCTTTGTTCAATTAATCATCTATTATTTAATGATTAGTTAAGAACCTATATATCTTAGAATTATTAGCAGATTGTACCTACGACCAAATTTTAATTATCATCTAGGGAACCATAAGATTTAGAGCCATAGTTATACAACCAAAATTATAGCACCCGTCAAAATAGAGAGAAGTTGTTATATCAAAATTTTTTAATTATTATACAAAAATCAAAATGTTAGTTAATATCTAGAAAGCGATGAGACTTAGAGCTATAGTTATAAGGACCAAAATTGTAGCGCTCGTGAAGCCCGAAAGAAGTTGTTATATCAAAATTTTAAAATTATGTGAACTATAGAAAATAAGTTATATCTCGAGAAGTATGAGACTTGGATAAAATTCGAAAGGCTTTAATTTTACAATTAGCTTAACTAACAAATACAAGAAGGAAATTATTTTTTTATCTTCATCGGTTTTCAAATTAACAAATAAAATTTCGAAAATTGCAAATTAAAAATTATAATAGTATTTAATAGGCCCAAATGACATATGTTACATGGTGAACATTTCGGAAATATCAACCGTCGCAAAGTTACGATAAATTGTTTATAGGATGTAGAATTCAACGTAAATAAGGTACTAAAAAAGATCCGAAGCCTCTACGCCTCATAGTTCTCGAAATAATTAAATTTAAAGATCCACAGAAGCAACACGAGTGCGAGAGAGAGGGTATGAGAGAGAGAGGGAGAAAGAGCTATAAACTTCAATAATTTTTATCTAGGAAACGGTACGATATAGAACAATAGTTATAAGTCCGAAGTTGTAGCGCTCGTTAAGACGAGTATCAAAATTTCGAAATCATGTAACTTACAAGAAATAATTTATATCCCGTCAAAGTTGCGGTTTGATAGCCAATTTTCCTTGAAGACTCCAGGGCAAGATAGGACTCCAATCCTTCTTCCCTACGGGATAGTCCCCAACCGGATTTTCCTGGGGAAGGTGATCAGTCTTCCCCCACCGGCTCCAGGGCGACTCCTTCCCACGGCAGTCTTCTTTCTTGTGGAACTGCATCGCAACACAAAAATCCGTCCTTTTCTGAAGTTATTTTTCGAAAGCAATCTTGACGGCGACGATGATGATGTCCACGATGACGACGACAATGACGACGAAGTTGAAGACATCGTCACTCGAAGTCGACCTCCTGTAAGTCTTCAGACAAGGGGGGGGGGGAAACTGCTTGTGGACCCCACGCCATTCAGGCTCCCCGAGTCCCTGCCCCAGCATTCGCTCTAGGCCACGTGGGAAAAACCACAAGCTCAAAAAAAACCACGGGCGGGGCAGTCTTCTAAAAAAAAAACTTCCTCCAACGACGCGAGATTTTCAGAGTCGCAGAAATTAAAGCCATCCTCAAGAAGGTCCTGAAGTCCTGACGGCCAGAAAACAAAACGAAACAGCAAAACACGAATAGAACAAATAACCTAATTCAATCATACACTTGCTTAGAACTTAACACTCATCCCTCGCGCTCGGATTCTACTCCTGGTCGAATCCCTTAAAATCAGGACACTCCGAACGGAAATGTCCAACCTTCCCGCAGGACCAGCACTCCCGACCCGCAGCGGACTTTCCCCCGCGCCAACTTTCTTGTCGTCCGTTACTCGCCTTTTCTTTTTCCGCGAGATTTTTGCTCATATTCGCCCCCTGTACATCTTTCCCATTTGCCTTT
>NW_011962959.1:0-3061 GCF_000949405.1 Vollenhovia emeryi
GCGACTCGGCCGCGTGCGCATTACCACGATTTCTTAGCATTACGTAAATCCGTTAAATCATCGTATTCCTGTACCGTATTCTAATCCGTCTAATCCTTTTCTTATCCTTGTATTTTCTTCATAGGGCGGACTCGATGTGATCTACTAATCCTTTCCTTGTATCTATCCGTCGCACTAATCCTCCCTATTTCTTTTGTATTCACATATAGGGCGAACCTATTGTAACCACCTCTATTCTCGTGTATCTATCCTTTGAATAAACCTTGTTCCTATTGTTATACCGAAAAAAACCTGTAAGACTTATTTCCGATCCCTTCCAAGCGATTGACTCTATTAAGCAAATTAAGATCTACTTTACCTCCTTTCCTCCCGACGGCCCTGGAGCTGAGCATATTCGGCAACAGGAGGAACGGAGGATTCACTCGAACCGACACACAGCACGTCAAAAACCGAAACCGGAACGCTCACCCTTCCAACCGTCGATCAGAACCGCGCGTCTGATCGAGTATCTTATTTATCCGCGTGATAAATAAATCCGCCGGAGTCCGGTCCGGAATCCGAAACCGGGAGGGCTGAGCGTATCGTTACATGGCGCCCGAACAGGGACCTGCTGTGTGTGAAAATTATTAGTAAAAACAGATCGCTTGGAGGGAAGATAAGTCCGGTACCGGTGAACAGAATCCGTAACCCCGCGTACGAATACCGTTTAGAAAAACACGAGTAGAAGTTCCTCCCCCGATAGATATAATGGCGACCACTCCGCGAGTGTCCTGGGTATACGCCCTATCTAAGGACATGGTACAGCTCGAGTTGATCGAGAAGGGAATCGACTCCGAGGGGCATTTGGCCACCTTACGCCAGAGATTGGTGGCGTACATACGATCGCACCCGGAGGAATACCAGGAGAAACCTGTAGACGCTCCTGGGTATAACGAGGAAAATGACCGAACCCGGGATATGGAGAGGATGCAAGCCGAGTTGGACCAGCTCAGACAAGCGCAGAGATTGCAAGTCGAGCTGGACCAACTAAGACAAGTGCGACATTCCACGCCAACGAGGGATCAAACTAGAATAGACGAGACGAAGATCCTCGACCAGATGAGGAAATGGAACTGTCACTTCGATGGGCGAGACCTGTATACGTTCCTGGAACGAATCGAAGAATTACAACGGGCCTACGCTCTAACGGACGAGCAATTATTGAAAGGCTTCCCGGAATTGCTTCGAGGCGAGGCACAATTGTGGTTCCGCAACTTCCAGTCGGAATGCACTACACTGAAAAATTTGAAAGCCGGCTTAAGAAGCTACTATTTGTCTCCAGGCGAGCTTCGACAGTTGGATCAACAGATAAACGACCGAAAACAAGGCGCTAGCGAGAAAATTCGAGCATTTACGACCGCCATCATGACTCTTATGCGCCGCCGAGGGGACTATACCCCTGACCAGCAGCTCGACATGATTTACTACAACTCACGAGCCGAATACCGACTGTACAGCCCCAGGGCAACCGTGCAAACCGTGACCGAACTAATCCAAAAAGTCGAAGAGTTGGAGGAAACTAAGAGGCAGCTTGAGAACGAAAAGTCCAGAGGCAAGCCAGAGGCCAGGAAAATCGCACCTCAGCCGCGAACATCGATAGCCACCGCGTATGACCGTAAAACCTGCTGCTGGAGGTGTAAGCAAAGGGGTCACGACCGTTTCCGATGCAAAAACCCGGCGAAGAAATTTTGTTCCTACTGTGGCACCGACGGGAAGCTGACAAAGGAGTGTCAGTGCCAAAAGCCGGGAAACGACCGAGGGGCCTCAGGAAGTCGAGACCGGCCCGAACAAAACTAAGAACGACCCGCGAGAACCGACCGTTCGTGTCCGTAAAGATAGGCACGTATAAATGCACCGCGCTCATTGACACCGGCTCGGTAAACTCCTACTGTAGCGAGGAGACGGCTAGAATCTACCGCCAAGCCGGATGGCGTCAGAAAAGAGAAAACCGCATCGCAGTTCTGGCCGACGGTACCGAGAGCGCTCTGCATAATAAATTAACCGGAAATTTCGTCATAAAGGGCATTTCCACGGAACAGACACTCCTAGTGATGGAAAACCTGACTCACGATATCCTGCTGGGCATGGATGCCCTGAACAAATTAGGGATCAAGATCACTTTCACCGGTCAAGGGATCCATGACGCAGGGACCAGGACGGACATCAGCTCCGTGGAAAATCCAGGAGGGCTCACGCACCTGAGAAAAGCCGAGAAGACCAGACTCGACGCTTTCCTCAAAACCGAGATGGAAAGTTTCAGGGATATCAAGGGAAACACTCCTCTCATCCAGCACGAGATAAGGCTGGAAGATCCGTCGCCTATCAAACAACGTTATAGGCCAAGAAACCCGGCGATGCAAAGCATCATCGAGGAGGAGATCGAGAAAATGCTCAACGAAGGAGTAATTAAACCATCAACCAGTCCCTGGAGTTCTCCGATCGTTGTAGTCCGGAAAAAGGACGGCAAACCGCGTCTGTGCATCGACTACCGGAAATTAAATAAAGTCACCCGCAAAGACGCTTATCCATTGCCGCAAATCAACGCGACATTGGATAAGCTCAGAGGGGCAAAATACTTGTCGACCATCGATTTAAAGAACGGGTACTGGCAAGTGCCCCTGACGCCAGAAAGTAAGCCTTTGACCGCTTTCACCGTCGCGGGGAAGGGCTTATTTGAATTCAATGTAATGCCTTTTGGCTTACATTCTGCGCCTGCTACGTTCCAGAGGTTACTCGATCAAGTAATCACACCGGAGCTGCTCCCGAACGCCTTCGCCTACCTGGATGACATCGTCATCATTTCGAAAACGTTTGACGAGCACCTAGAAACCTTGAGAGTGGTGTTTGAGCGACTGAGAAACGCCAAATTGAAACCAAATCCGGAAAAGTGCCAGTTCGCCCGAGTCAAATTAAAGTACCTCGGACACATCGTCGATCAGAATGGTCTGCACGCCGATCCAGACAAGACCGCCGCCGTAGTAAAACTCGCGCCGCCCAGAAACGCCAAAGAGATCCAGCGTTT
>NW_011962960.1:0-3061 GCF_000949405.1 Vollenhovia emeryi
ACCAACTCATCTAAAACAGGAATGTAAACCGTGGTACTTTGTCGCGGTTACATCTCGTTTACGCACCGCGCTTTTAACTATCTATCGATTTCGTGTAATCTGTTCGGGGAGAGAAATTTGTGCGTCTTCGGCGTTCACGGCGTAATTCGCTCTGTCGTTCTTCGCAATTCGAACGGGCAGGAAGTAAAGAACGTCTCTTACTGCATTTCACGGTATTTTACATCGCGTACGGGAGTGTCCGAAATTTCGCGCGATCGATTTTCGCGAGTGAGTGCTGTGAGTGTAAGTGCAACAAGAGAATCTGAGAGGAGGAGCAGGCTTAGGCGTCATCGGGTAACAGCAGAGAAATCGTAAGGTAAGTGTCTTACATTTTTGTTACTTGCTACTTGTGCAAAATGAATCATCTGTTCTGTGCTTTTATTTTATTTATTCAAATGATTCAAACGAGCATTTGAATAAGTGTTAGAGACAAAACCGTACGTATAAAATTTTGTGAGTTCATATTTAAAAGGAAGACTTTTAGTATTCTATATAATTGTTTTAATAAATACTCATTTTTTTAAATATAAAATATAAAGTATATTTAATACAATAGTTTCGATTTTGCATAATTAGTCCATAATAATCGTATACATTTTTGTATTGTTACAGTTTAACATAGGTATATAGTTAGCGATGTACAACTTTGCTGTTGCGACTCGTATCAGTGAGTGACATATTCCTTTTAATTTTAAGTGACGTTGCGCATATGACAGGTGCAGAAAAATAAAAATTTTGCCGTTCTGACACGAGGTCCTATGCCCGGGTACGAAATCTAGCAGTCTCGTGTCACGCGAAAATCATTCTCGACGACGAGATGCATCACCTCTAAGGTTAGCGCAAAAAGATCGCAAGTCCCGAAAATTAATTATTTCCTTTAAACGCGATATCCTATGCCCTATTCTATTTCGTTTAAACGCGATATCCTATGCCCCGGCACGAAATGTATTGCCGCACGCCATCTATTGCCGCTCGAGGGGGTTATGAGCAACCACCCGCAATAGATACTGTCGCGTCGTCGGTATTGCAACAAGGTGCACTTACCTTGCGACGGCGGATCCCACGATGACCGATCGAGAAGGCCCGGTCTACAATGAGTCGTTAGTCGTGTCAGAAGTCGCAACTATATGTTGATCCTTTTCCTTTCTGGGTGGAAGAAAAAGGACCGACATATAGTTCCGACTTCTGACTAACGACTAACAACTCATTGTAGACCGGGCGTAACGGTTATGGCGTCGCCGGCGTCATGTGACTCCGTCATGTGATCCCTCGTTGGATCGGTTGTTGAGTTGCTCCCGCGAAGTAATCCCAATTGGTCACAACTCACTTAACACTTCACAATAGAATATGCACTATCACATATATATCGCATTGTATACGATATCACACACAGTATCACCAATTTTACTCTGTAAGCCGCATCGGCGACTTAACACTCGCGACGGATGAAATTCACTCTCGAGACACACGCTCGCGACACTCGACACTCCCTTTCGCGGTGCACTCTACTTTTTCGGCGGTTTGAGGCACGCGAGACGCGACAACCGAACGTCCGAGTAGCCGCGGAGCGGCCGATTCGCGACTATGGCTCACTCACGACGACCGAGATTTCCCGGCACGCGTCTCCCGGCGGCTGCTTGAGCGCCACAAACGAGCTTGCGAACACGCCACTCACTCACGACACCCCGGACACGGGGCTCGCCCTCTCGGCGAGCCGAAATCGACGGAAACACGGAGCGGATTCTCGCGGCCGACCGACGTTTTCTCCGCGTCCAACAACTGAACGTCAACTAGATTCGCAACGGTTGCAATTTTCAAACGTGGAAGCAGCGGCCAATCAGGCTGCGAGCTTTCAAGCATCGATCTTGCAATGACAAGATCGTGCAGCGAGCCTTTCTCGTGTAACCATAGGTCTGTTCGTATTGCATAAATACGCGTAATATATGGGGTGTGTTCGGTTTCACGCATGATGCGCATGATGTTAAGTACAAGAACATCGCACATAAATGATATTAACATCGACAGCGTACAATAAACGCAACTGAGTTAATAGTTAATCGAAATGCAAATGTCTGATAAGAATTAAAAATTTAATATCTAAAGTCAATGTATTTTTCTTTGTAAATTCCGTAAAAAGTATATAAACTAGTGGAATTAATAAATCACCGATAAATGCTAATTAAAACACTCGATTCAATATTTTGCGTATTATTTTCGCGATGGATTAATTTTAATAACCGATGAAAATTTTAATAAAGCACGGCGTGAGAGAGATTCATTCCGAGTTCGAACGTTAAGAAAGGTATCGCCCGTGTATTATTAAAATTAAAATAATTTTTATAATTCCCGTATCGCATTTCTGCTTCAAATTACGCGTAATATTCTTCTCGACCAATTATCGAAGTACGACAAGATGACGGGTCGCGACAATAACTTATGCGCGATTGATAAATGGTGATAACTCTCGTAGGAGACGATCGCGGTGCGTAGCAAATGATCGAGATTCTTGCGGGAAATAATCGCGTTAGGAGGAGCGGCGCGAAAACACGCGGGACATCCGCCTAGCTCGACTGATTCGAATAGACTGTTTTCGACCGAGTTGTGTACAGCTTTCGGTCCATAGTACTACGTCATTTCTTGGAAACCGGCGCTCGGCTTTCGACCGAGTTGTTTACAACGTTCGATCTATAGCATACGCCATTTCTTGGAATCGATGCTCGGAATTCGGTGCTCGGCAAAACATGATCACGCCGTACGCAGAATTATTCAAGGTTGAGAAATAACTCTTGTAACAAAGTTTCAGTTGCAGTTACTTTCTTTTGGCAACTCTAGTTTAACTCCGTTACTTTCTCTCCATCTGTAACTGTAACTTAATTCAGTTACATTTTTTCGATAACTAGTAACTAATTTAATAGTTACATTAATAGTTACTTTATATATTTTTAAATCTCCACAAATCGCTTAGGCCTTGCCTTTGCGCATAAGCGCCTCCTTAGAAGTGCAATTCATTGGCTATACCCCA
>NW_011962961.1:0-3062 GCF_000949405.1 Vollenhovia emeryi
GTCGTAACCAGTGTTGCCAGGTCTACCGCTTAGCGGTAGATATACCGTTATTTAGCTCCAAATACCGTTTTACTACCGCTCTACCGTTTTTAAATGTTATCTACCGCTTTTTATAAAAATCAGTTGTTAATTGATATTATTTGGTGCATACCATAGATCATAACCATAATTTTTAATTCTGCCAACGTGCGTTAGAGATCCTCATGTAAGAGATGCGCAAACCTTGAACGCGATTGGTTCTGGCCGACTTTGCAAGAATATGGCGGCTCGCTAGTGCGCGGTTCGTTAGCGCGCAGGCTCGGTGGCGCGCAGACTTGTTGCCGCGCAGGCCTTCATGGCGATCTTCTGTAACTATCTTGAGAAAGCCCGATCGCCCAGGGGGGAGGGTTACCAGTGGTCCGAGGCAGTGGTCCGAGAGTCAGGAATCAGGATCAGATTCTAGTCCAGTGGAGCAACGGTGAGGAATGCACCATGCACATCCTGGTGGTGCACGCTATGATTATACTATTGACATACGATACGTCCGAGGACGACCCGCTGTTCAATAGTTTGCTGGAAACGTGGTTTCCCTTAACGGAACAACCCAAGGCCTTCCTCGTGGACACTAGCGAGGAGGCATTGCTTATACCAGATTGGCTCAAATTACGCATGATTAGAAGCAACGTGCCTCGTTTAGTCGACGCAGCATTAAAAGATCTTGAACCCCAGCAATTGGTACTTTTCATCCAAAGCTTTGGAATGGACGACCAGTGTCGTCAATGAGTAAACTGCTTCACACGCTCGACGCGAGTGTCCAGATCGATCCAAGCTCGGTGGGTGAAGCGGTTTTGGATAAAACGTACATGGCACAATTGGTGGAGGTGCAACACCGAAGGGGTGCCACGGGTGGATTGGTGTTCGTTCAGGTATTGCAGCTGCTGGAACCGCAACTGCCGGACGAGAGCGTTGTGTCGATCGGGAGGCTGCAGCAGCCGTTGCCGGCCAGTGCGACGGTGCAGAAGCAATCCGTCATACAATGCTCCGTGAAGACTGACGTGCCCCACTTGATAAACCGACTTTTCATCGAGAATATTCCGTTGGGACAGAAAATGGACGCTTATCGGCGTTTGCACAAGGCCTTGGCGAAGGATCTGCAGAGATCGTGCGTGAAGGAAAGTGGCGCGGTGGTGCTGGCGATACAGCACATATGCAGCGTCCTCAGTTCTATGCAGGTCAAGCTGTTTCTGGCCTCGCTTGTGCACATGCCGCAGTATTCTTGTACGTTGATGCGCGTGATACTGCTTCCGCTCAAGAGGCCGTCAACGTCTAAGCACGTTATTGAGTTGGCGCGTAATATGTGCCTGAACCTGATATCGCTGATAGGCGACGTAAAGGCGCCGGTGCTGTCGATCCTACGCGACTTCGCTAACATGCAGCTGACGAAAACGCCTCAACGCGCGGAGCTGTCGATGCTGCTGCAGAGCCGCGGCGAGAGCCCCGGCTCGATACTGGAAGGCACGGACTCTGTGAATCTGGAGGGTATGGGCCGAAGACTGCTGGATCTCTGTCTGAAGCAGCAGAAGAACGACGACCTGGTCGAGGCTATGGCGAGATTATTGGTCAGCGATAGTAACGAAGGCGCGTTGAAACCTCGTACGGGTTTGCTCATCGATTGGCTGGCCTCTGTGGAGCCCGAGCTGATCGGCATCTGTCCGAATCTCCAGATGAAGCTGCTGTTTGGAAAGACGAAGGTGCATATCAACATCGACAAGAACGTTGTGAGCTCGCACTCCTGCAGACCATACTTGTTAACGCTCTTGACGCACAGAGCGAGTTGGACGACTCTGTACAAGTGCGTCGGCCATTTGTTAGATAAATGCGATGACGGGTGAGTAAAACGGAGATAAACACTCTTCTCTCTTCTGCCTTGTCAAGCTTCTTGTTCCTGATGTTCAGCGACTGTGACATATATAATTTGTTTCTAAATCAACCTGGCGTATCTTCTTTATATTCACGAATATAATGTATTTGTAGATACGATCCTACTGCTGTTCTGGACTTTTTATGGGCCTTGACATGCAATCCTAAGCTGTGGCAGGGCCGGGACAAGTTCACGCCGAAACATTACGTTCCTGAGAATATTCTGCTGTTGGACGAACGGCAGCTGATTAATCTAGTGGCATATCTGGTGTCCGAGGCCGTTATTATTTGTAAAATGCAGAACAGAAATGCTGCCTTAGCGAGGATGGATATAAGACTCGATCTCCTATTACATTGCATATCCACCGAAGACGGCCTGATTTCTAATGTGGTGAACTATTTAGCGGAACGTATGATGGATAATTCAAAGTACGAATTGTGCGATCGTACACATTTTACAACACATTTAACGTTTACTGCATTCGACTAAATGATTGTATTCGACTTTCAGCGTAGACTCGGCGGATATGGCGCATCAGTTTCTGTTGCACATGTACATGAAGATCCCGAAAGTCATTTGTTACGACACAGTTGTCGACACTTTTCAAGCCAACAAGTTCGTTAACGGCTCGAGGATAACCGATTGGACGGGCTCGGTGCTCGATTGCATGAGCCACTCCTTGCTGACGGCTCTGGCGGCGACTCCGAGGCAAAAGGCGTGGAATTCCAAGTCCCAGGAATTCGAACTCTGCGCGAGAAAAATGGCTGCGGTACACCCTATATTGGTGTTGCGGCAATTACCAATGCTAGCGTCCTCCTTGATGGGACGATGCTATCTCGACTTCGGTCCGTTTAGATCCGGCCACCATTTGAATCTTTTCATGCAAGTTATGGGGTTGTTAGAGCTGTTGCAACCGCATCTGTTTAACGAGCAACACAAAGTTGCGCTGGAGAATACTTTGGAAAATTATCTCCAGTGTTTTCAGGTATCTCCACTTGTCTATAATATCTCTTGTAACGATACAAACGTAATTTAACGATCGAGAAATAACAGATTTGAGGCAGCGTTACATATAGAAAGAGAAATCGCGATTGTGAATTACAAATTTGGTTAAACAACTGCACTACGAAAAGAAAAGCAGGAATGGCTCCTGCCCATTGGA
>NW_011962962.1:0-3063 GCF_000949405.1 Vollenhovia emeryi
GTGGACATTGGCTACGTAGTTCAATGTCCACGTTTTCAATGTCCACAGAGGGCGTATCGCATTCGCCAATCACGAAAAACGGGGCCGTGACATCTCTCAGGCTTCTCTCTGATACAACACAAGTCAAAATGTGGTTAGCAGTCTTACCAATATTGAAATATTGTAACGTTGCCACGCATGGACGTAAGAATATATGAACGGAGCGTAATGTAGGATTTAGGACGAGGGGACCCAAGCGAGCGCGGTGAGGGGAAATTGGGTGGCGGCCATATGTGATGACTAGGTGATTGTAAGGACGCCTCGTGGCAGTGCTGTCCGTGAGCGGCCTTTGGTCGCACGGTCGCATAGGGAGGGGATGACGCACACAAACGAGCGACCGTGTCCGTGTGCGCACAGACACGGTCGCTCGGACCGCACTGCCTCGTGGTAGCGTCGCCGCCATATGTGATGACTACTTTTCCCCTCACTGCTCTGGCTCGGCCCCCGCTAACTTACACTCCGTCCATATATTCTTACGTCCATGTTGCCACGTTTCGGTCGTAATTTCGATGTGATAAAAATTATAATTATTTATACAATGAATGACCAGAAAGTTATTTTTTATCATTATTATGATAATTGAGAAACTTAGGACTATATTGTAACCAGTTTTTTAGATTTTTTATTACAGTCGTTTCGACAAATGTGAAGTTGGTACCAGCGTGTAAGACACTTCGTTTTTAATTAATTAGCCGTATCTGGGATTAATTACATAGTGTTATTATACATTTCTGGAAACTAGAAGTTGCACGGAACACGGTGATATCAAATATGCATTTATTAATGCGTTAATGAAATTGTTTTTTTCGAGACTATTTTGACTCACTGCAATGCTCTAGCTACCTTAAAACATATGAACCGCAAGACGGCAACTGACACACAACCACAAATAAATGTCAGGCGTTGCTATGCCCAGTTCCTATGCAAGTTCGTAGGAGCTGCGAGCTGCGACTCGTCGACAGACTTCCAAAAATTGGGGAGTCTTATCTCTATTTTTTTAAGCAGTTTTTTAAACAAATCCTAGTAATATTTTTTCGCATTCATAATTCGCTTTTAAGAGACAAAAAATTCAATGAAAGTACAAAATCTGTAATCATGTATGATTTTTGCAAAAAACTATTGATGTAGTTTAACTTCTCTAAAAAGTACATTTCTCTGAAAGCGTCTGGATTTTTTTATCTAAAGTAGTTTCCAGGATATGAGGACTTTATGGAGTTACGCTGAACTTTGATGATTTTTGTCACTCCTTTAAACTGAATTATCGCTACTAAAAAAAGTCTTACATCTGTTAATGGTATCATCATTCTGTAAAAAGTTAATCAAAATCGGTGTTTTTAATTGGGTAATTTTCGTAGATCGCGGGGGCCTCTCAAAACGCGGGGCCGGGTTCCGGCGAACGCGCAGAACCTGCCTTGCGCCGGCCCTGGATAAAAATAAAACGATACAACAAAGGCCGCTGGGAGTAAAACCGCGTTAGTCATCGAGTAGTAGTACAGAGTGTTACGTCCATTTATTAAATGTACCTACTTGTTAATAAGATCATTAACGAATGTCTGTAATAATCGCATAATAATTTCAAACTTCTAGATTTCTGACACATAGAATATATAAAAAACATCACATATTCACTTTGCATACAATACGTATACGTACACGATTGATGCATTATTAATTATAAAAAGTGCACATGTGGAAAATTTATGAATATCTTATTGTAACGTAGTAAAACATGATATTGTTTCATTTATCTGGTGTTCTCGTGATTAATTGAATCGGTTGAAGTGCCTGGAAATAAAAAGAAGCAAGTATACTTTTGTTTATGTTTTATATCAATTTTAAAATGCTGAGAACATTAAACGTTGGTTTGTATATAAATTCAAAAATCGAATTAGAGAATGTATAAATGTTCTTTCATTTATGAAAGAACGTACCATGCGATTAATTATTTAAATAAATATGAAGCTTCCTTATTCATAAGTAATATGTAATTCGAGTTATAAAACTGCATAATTCGTCTAAAAAGAAAACGTAAAACTACTGGTTCACATTAATTTTCATTGAGTAGCAATGGAATGTATGATCGCGCAATGAAAATTCTTACATGCCATTTTCAAATAAGGAGATGTTTGAATAAAGAAACACTTATTTTAAGGTCTTCTAAAATCTATTTTCCCAAAGGATTGAATTCAGTGACATACAACTGTTTTCAGTGATAATGCACTAATTGACGTTCAAAGAAACATGTATAAAGGCGTAGGCAAGGCATTGTAAACCAATACCAACAATGCGTCGAAAAGCAATAGAATAGCCAATAGTGTCATAATATAAATGGCAATAAAAAAATTAACTAAAATATTCGGATTGCTGCTTCGCGAGTTGAAGTGAGCGGACGCGTTGAGCGACGGAGGAAAAAGAGTGCGAAAAGTAGTGGATTTGGAGGGAGGAAAAGGAAAGGAGACAGAGGGACGGAGAGAGCGGAGGCAGGAGAGAGAGGAGAGATAAGGTAGGTCAGACACAAAGAGCTAAATCATAATTTAAGAAGCATTATAGGGACAGGTAGAAGACGAAATGCCCATTCTACACCTAGGGATGATCCTACTTGTGGTTCATCCGATACTCCCTTCTATACCTAGAGCTAATCCTACTTACAGCTTATCCGAGGAAGTAGTATAAAGTGTAAAAGGGTACACTGTAGTTGTACTTTGGTACGATTGGAAACCAACCAAAGTGTAAACCTTTTACACTTTATACTACTCCCTCGGATAAGCTGCAAGTAGGATTAGCTTTAGGTATAGAAGGGAGTATCGGATGAGCCACAAGTAGGATCATCCCTAGGTGTAGAATGGGCAAAAGAGGTTAGAGTGAAAGGTAAAAACACGAGGGAGAGAAGGAGGAAAGAGGCGACAACTGCCGGAGGAAAAGACAAAGTAAAGGAAGGGAACTTACCGACAGCAGCAGGAACAGATATCCGACATGCCCATTCTACACCTAGGGATGATCCTACTTGTGGCTCATCCGATACTC
>NW_011962963.1:0-3062 GCF_000949405.1 Vollenhovia emeryi
AACGTTTGCTCAGTTCGAAAAATTCCTTAACGGTCGTTCTCGGGCCATGGAGAATCTGTCATTCCAATCTCTATGAAAGACAATACTACGCTCATACAGTCGAGTTTAAGACGAACGGAAGGAAAACGTGTGCTTCTCATTCTGCATGACTACCTGGTCTGGTTGGATATAACGAAGGGATCTTCTCTTCGTCTCATAGGCGAATCCTTCTCGCAATAGGCCGCGCTATAATACAACATCGTCTCTTGCCAAACGTGCTTTACGTTTGCAATAAAATGCCACGCAAACAAGACGAAGTGGATTGCGAAAATCCTTTTTAACTACACACACACGTGACCAGCCGGGTCGATTCATTGTTCGTCTTCCATTGAAGTCTTCCCCTAGTCTTCTTGGAGATGTTAGAGAGTCCGCACTCCGTTTTCTTTGGAGCATCACGAGGCGCCTTTTCTTCCGTTTTACCATACAAACGTTTCTACGAAGACTTTCTTTAAGAATATCAAGCACTTGGTCATATGATACCAGCGAAGAATCACGATGATTCTACAAATTTTTATTATTTACCTCATCCTGGGATTGTCTAAAGAGATGGGAATTGTTTTAAGATCCGAGTCGTCTTAATGGTTCTACCCGCATGTGTAGTGGAGTTTCTCTCAATGATATTCTGCATCTGTACACGAGGTTTCAGACAGGTATTGCCGACGTTCTGCTGTGATTACGTAAAAACCAATATCTCTTTTCTGCGAATATAGAGAAAATGTTTCGACAGATAGTGGTCCATCCGGAAGACTGAAACTATCAGAGAATTATTTGGATTAGACTGGACCATCAACCTGTTGAATCAACTGCTTGACCAAGCTCTTGAAAATTACCGCTCTTTGTCGTAGATTCATTTTACGTTTAAGGCGAGCTATGAACATACCGTCTGTCGAACCGCTCACCCTTTGATGAAATCTGCCAAGCTTGTGTTTTGGTCAACAGTTGTTCAAAATTTCAAGTTTTCCAAACGAAATCCGAATTCTTGCACGGAGAGAGGTTTTACCTCGTTCGAATGCATAGGTGCGTCTCATTCTATTCATAGATCGAGAAGGTGTATTAAGTGTTGGTAGACGCCCCCATCACGCTTCTATTGACATGGAGTTCAAACACCCAATTTTACCACGAAGGTCCCGCTTACTTCTCTCGTAATCGATGATGCACACAGTCGCATTCTTCACGGAGGTACACAGGTCACTCTGGCATTTCTCAGGCAAATCATTTGGATCGTCGAAGGTAGAGCACCGGTTCGTTCCTTCTTTCTCCGATATGTACGTTGTGCTCGCTATCGTGGAATCCAGGCACAGCAGTTAATGGGTCAACTACCGGCGTCAAGGGTCAATCCAGCCAGACCCTTCCTACACTCAGGTCTTGACAATGACGGACCCATAACTATCAAAAACCTGGAAAGGGCGGGCGGCTCGCATGTATAAAGGCTATCTCTTCTTTTGTTTATCTACATCTGCAGCCCACTTTGAGGTAGTTACTGAGTACACTACAGAGGCATTTATCGCTGTGTATAAGAGATTTACGGGTCGCAGAGGCAGTTGTGCTACCCTTCCAAGCGATTGCGGAACCAATTTTGTGGGTGCTGACAAAGCCTTACGCCAACGTTTTTCTTCCACTTCGAATGAACTACATGAGCTAGCCCAAATTATTGCAAATGATGGTACAAGGTGGCGTTTCAATCCTCCATCCGCGCCCCATTTTGGAGGGAAATGGGAAGCAGCGGTAACCAAGTTCCATCTCTTACGTACACTTGGTGATTCAACGTTGAGTTATGAAGAACTCACAACAGTGATCGTACAAATTGAGGCCATACTTAATTCCCGTCCACTATGCCCGCGCTTTGAGAACGCACGTGCCTTTCTTGGCTCATCCTCTCGATATCTCCTGATCGAGCGAGGACACGCCGAAGGGCTCATCCTCTCGATATCTCCTGATCGAGCGAGGACACGCCGAAGGGCTCATCCTTTCGATATCTCCTGAACGAACGAGGACACGCCTGAGGGCTCATCCTCTCGATATCTCGTGGCCGGGAGGACACGCCCGAGGGCTCATCCTCTTGGCATCTCTAGCCAAACGGACCAGTCGATCCAGAAGATCCAGTTGAATATACGAGCGAGCTACGCGTCGCCACGAGGAATTGGTGTCTGCCATTGCAACGACGTCCAGACAACGACGAGGTCCCGTGCGCGATCGCGCTTGCGCCTTCCGAACGAGGATACCAACGACGGGACGCACCCAATGGTCGCTTGAAGTGAAGCACCTACTACCATACCGGAGCCGGACTTTTCAGATATATCGGTTTCATGTTTATCACGGTGGCAGCTTCTGGGACAGAAGGTGGGTCATTTTTGGGGACATTGGTCAACAGAATGTCTTCAGAGATATCAGGCAGTCTCCAAGTGGCATTATCCATACAATCAAATTCAGGAGGGAACCATGGTGCTGGTGACAGATGAACGTTATCCACCTGCGAAGTGGCCTCTTGCCAGAGTCGTTGAATTGCATAAGGGCCCCGATGGTCTGACCAGGGTGGAGACGCTCCGCACCGCAACTTCAACCTATCGGAGACCTGTAGTAAAGCTTTGTATTTTGCCAATCGACCCAGACAGTCATATTTCGCCATTGCCATTGGCGAAGGCGGGCGGGAATGTTGGGGAATTAGTACAATTCGAATTCTCGCGCCAGCGCTCTCGGATCGGTTGGCTAGGTGACGAGATCTTCGTTGGCAACGGTTATTTACCGGTTGTTTATTGATATCGATTTTCTGTATTGTGCCATTACTTCTTGAAAGTGTCGGTTCAGATTTTGTTGTGCAAGTCAAAAGTAAATCAGGCTGAAGTCTTTTTTCTCATCGTGAGGACTCGATTGTGTCGGCTGAGTAGAGAGTGAAGAGTGGCATTGCTTCTTGGTCGGGATTGATATCGGAACGAAGGGGCGAAAATACAGCAGAGGACAACTGCAATCCGAGAGGACGGCATACGTTGGAGAGCGAGCAGGAGATCGAATCACGAGACACGGTA
>NW_011962964.1:0-3063 GCF_000949405.1 Vollenhovia emeryi
TCGCGTCGCCCCACCACCCGCTCATCGATCGATTTTCTTAAATACCTTCCGAGTCCGGCCTACCGTCTTCTGCATCCTCATTCGCTCAAACGTGTAAATTAATTACTCAATAACTATTGTTACTTTTGTACCGCGGCACATGATATTTCTCCTTACTTTAACCCAATCTACCACTATTTTCAAGTTGGCTACTTTTGCATCAGACACCCTGTATATAGGAATAATGCCATTTCTCCAATGGTTCAGTTACTGGTTGCACTGAGATTCTACGCAACTGGATCACTTTTTATCACAATGGCAGATTTTTGTGGAATAAGTAAAATGTCAGCTTGTAGGATTGTGCATCGCGTTTCCCCAGTAATTGCAAGTTTGAGTGAGGATTTCATTAGATTTCCTGCACAGCCTGATCAAATACGCCAAGCTCAAAGGGAATTTTTTGAAATTTCCGGCATTATTAAAGCCATAGGAGCTATAGATTGTAAGCACGTACGAGTCCAATCATATGGTAACTATAAACATTCATATATATACATATACATATATATGTAGGTACCGCACAATGATTCATATTTGATTATTACATTTAATTGAATTTTTGTTTTATTTTTATCAGGTGGAGAAAACGCAGAGTGTTATATCGAAATAGAAAGGGCTATTTTTCAATAAATGTGCAAGCTATAGTAAATGCACGATTAGACATTATTGACATTGTAGCGCGCTGGCCTGGAGCGACTCACGACTCCACCATATTCGATAATTCACGTATAAAAGCTTCATTTGAAGCTGGAAGATTTGATGATGGAATTTTACTTGGAGATTCCGGTTACCCAAATCTGCCCTATCTCATGATACCTCTGAATAATCCAGCTTCGGAACAATTATATAATGAAGGAAGAAATGAGGATGACCCAAAAACGGGTCGAAACGTTTGGATTATTTCTTAAATTGTTTTTAAAAAAAACATTGACAATTTCGCACGGACACCTGCTGTGGGCTCGCATTGGCCGTTTCTCCTTACCTACCTTTAATAAAATCATATTTTAAAGTATTGTTTATTGTCAATAGAATTTGAGTTTAATGAAAATGTAAAAAATTTTTAGCTTGAAACATTAAGTCGGGATGCGGCGTTGTCACGTTCCGTCGTCGATATCGCGTCAATTGATGATCATAGCGCTTTCTTAATAATAATTGCAAAACGAGCAAGCAAATCGTTTTAAATCTTCGCAGAAAACTTTTACATGTTTGAAAAACATGATACAAAAAATATAATTTTTAGCATTGGTTTTAATAGTTTTTGAATGATTTATTATTTATCTCAGTTCCCGTAAGACCCTATGTTAAAATAGCAATATTAAATAATTAGTACCTTGTAAACGAGCAAATAAAAAGAGTTTCATACTGCAACTCTCGTATAATTTCTAGATTTCTAAACTGTTGTTCTTGAAACATATGGTCGAACGTTATCATGAAGCAGCAATAACTCCACGTCTATTGAGCTGGCATTATTAATTATTCGTTCTTGAAATCTGTACGGCGATTCTGTGACTTGCTATCGATGGTTTTCGGTATCGTTAACCAACCTATGAAAACTGTGCTTTTAACGTCTTTGCTGTCACTAGTTAATTTCGATACCGAAAAACATCGATAGCAAGTTACAGAATCCCGGTACTGGTAAAATCATTAATGCCGGAAAATACTGTTCTCAGATGGAGGAAATGCACTAGCAATTACGCTTTAAGCAACCTGCAATATGCATATTGCTCTATGATAACGCTCGACCACATGTAAAGGACGAGGGGTGAGGGGCAAGGGGCGAGAGCCGAGCGTCGAGCGGCGAACGACGCGAGGCGGGGGGCGAACGGTGAGGGGCGAGCGGGGAGTATTTACTGAAGCTCGCCGCTCGCTGCGTGACAACTTTTTTTCGGCGCGTCGCTCCACCTCTCGTTATTAGATGATGCCCCACCGTTGCTCGCCGAATCCGGCCTGCCGCCGTCTACGCTCTCATTCACTCAGACATTAAAATTAATTTCCCGATAACTATTGCGAATTTTGCAAAATGGTATAGGACTTTTCTATTCAGTTTGCCCCGGTCTATCTGCCATTTACGGGTGATACGGGTATTAGGACACACCTTGTATATAACCTTGTAAATAGCTTACCGAATTTTGTGTCAGTGGTTGGTATCACTACTTAACAACTAGTTAAGCTAACTAGCCACTGTGAGCCCGGGCCTTATTAAATAAATTGTACGACAGCACGCGTGGGAAACTAGCGCGTCTTATGGTTGGCAATGCTTCTCACGTGCAACTTCAAACGAGACGCTACCGCGTCTCTTGATTTGTGACAACTTCATACTTGTGATTGGCGCAACGACGAAATGTCTCATAAGTACTACACAACTTTTAAACAAATATTTCATAGGAAATGCTAACGAATTTAATGATTAAATATATTATTGCGCTTGCGTGCATCTTCTGAAATGTCGGCCGGTTATAGTTGCGCGGATTAATATCAGTCGTTGAGCGAGACGCGACATGAGTAAATTCATGTCGCGCCTTTCAACGATCAATATTGATCGTCGTGGCTAAAGCTCGACCGACATTTCAGGAAATATACGGATGTAACAATATTTGGCGCGAAACGCTACCGCGTCTCTTGATACCTATACAAGTCTGAAATAACAGGCTATGCATAATATTTATAAAATATGGTACAATTAATTGTTTATCTTTTGTAGAAGAAATAACGGAGGCTACGAAAAAAATGTTGTTGGAGGATGAAGAGCCTACAACGTAGCAGTTGTTGCAACAACAAAAGCAACAACTGAGGCAACAACAACAGCAACAACAACAAATATTGCAACTGCTGCAGCAGCAGTCACAACATCAAGTAAAAAATGTTTCATGTAAAAATATGTATTTATATACAGGGTGTCGGATTCGATATGGACGACTCCAAAGATTATAGTAGATTGGGTTAAACTGAGAAGAAAAGTTATATACCATTTTACAAAATCCGTAATTATTATCGCATTATTAAGAAAAACGTCTGAGCCAATAAGTT
>NW_011962965.1:0-3065 GCF_000949405.1 Vollenhovia emeryi
ATTGAGGTAAGCTATAAGAATATGTATTAAAAATACGGGTTTCCATTTAAAAATTTCAAGGTGATCTTTACGTGACCTTGAGAAAGATGTTCAAGGTCAAATTTATATTACTATGTAATGCATTACATGAAACCGTACAACTTTCATGTTAAACATTTTTTTCCATCTTACATATTTAAAAAGTTATTTAGAGTTACCTTATAAGGATACATACAGACATACATACATACACACATACATACATACATACAGACATTTTTTCTGAATGTGATTTTTGAACGTTTTAGAACATTCTAAACATGTTTTCAAAGAAAACTGGAAAAAAATTTTTTTCACGAAAACAAAGCTTCCTCTATGAGGAAGCAAAAGTTATGAAAAAAAGAAGTTTCGCAAATGTTATGTAGTTTACGATACCATGTACGTTTACGAAACCACTGGAAACGAGAAGCCTTCAATTGCGGACAATGCAATTGCGCACAGTGCTATTGGACACATATAATTGCGCACAGTTCTTTTGTGTACCGTTCTTTTGCGCACTGTTCATTTGGACACAGTTCTTGTGCGCTGAACTGTGCGTAATTGAATTGTGCGTAAAAGAACTGTCCAATTTAACAAACGCTGATTTAGAAAGATTTATTATTAATAGGGTAAGCGAACCTATTTCGGAACAGCACCTATTTCGGAACACTTTAATTTTGCTCCTGTTAGCTGTCACGTAATGTCAAATTTTAATGCTGGTGATAAAGAGCATCATAAATAAAGTTTGTGATGTGAAGAAATGAGCAGTAGATACAGAAAATAATTGACAATAGTATATTTTTGTTATTGGTTGTCATGACAGGGCGCTTCTGAGTGGGATGAGTTACGGTAAAGTATATAGGTACAATAATTTCATATTTCTCTTATATTACTTGCTTGTTCTCTTATATTTTGGACTTAAACAACAGTTAAAGGTTCAAGGAAGATAATCGTTGCTTAATTGAATTATGAAACTATGTTGTTGTGAAATGCAGCTGTATATGAAAACAGCTGTTCCGAATTAGGTGCAGGTGAACCTAATTCGGAACAAATTTAGTACTTGAATTGATTGTCCGCCATTTAAAAACAAAGTCTTCTTCCAATATTAATTTATGCCTAATTAATAGTTAAAGGATGACTTCTTAACTAGCATATATCAGATTTGTTTTAGAAAATTTTATGTAAAAGATACAGCAAGTTTTTTAAAAAGTGTTTCGAAATAAGTTCGCTTACCCTAAATTAGCAAAATTTCCAAACAGGGCTCCACATGCATACACGTGTGTCTGTGTGTTTTAAATTATATTTCGATTACCCTGTGTCCAAAAGGAACGGTGTCCAATTGTACGGTGCGCACAAGAACTGTGTCCAAATGAACGGTGCGCAAAAGAACCGTGCGCAACATTATGTGTCCAATATCACTGGTGTGCAATTGCATCGTGTCCAATTGTACTGTGCGCAATTGAGCCTCTCCCACTGGAAACCATGTCTGAGTTTTGGAGTAGATTTTGTTTCGCGTGGAAAGTCGTAAACCCATGTGGAACAGTACAACGGTGGAAGTACATGCGCGGAAACAGTATGTTTCTCCCCCCCCCCCCTTCGGGGATGGCTCCACCTCATTAAAATATAACCCTACCCACACTATGTCCGAGGTGTGGTGCGGATCTCGCTTTACGTAGAAAGTCGCAAACCCATATGGAATAGTGATTGTAATAAATTTTCCGTGTTTGTAATAAATTTTTACCCACATCCTGAATATTTTGACATGAACGACATGTAAAAGAATCGATTTGTTACAAATATTTAAATTTATAATGACTTTTGTCACAGAACGACCAATTGGATATTTTCTACAGCAGAATCTATTTCAGTGGTTTTTAGAAGTTTTCAAGGCTATCATGAGGAACTGTAAATATTTGCCAAAATTGGCCAGTCCGCCGATTCGAGTCAGTGTATTTTATAATTTTCCATTTTATAAGTAAATCTTCTCTTTTTCTCTCTCTCCCTATCTCTTATATGTAACACTAACAGAAAAAATTAAATTTTCTATCCTTTTCAGTTTGAAGATCCTATATATGGTACTACTGATTTAAAGTATATAGACTTCTTGATACCAGCATTCTTGCCAACGTAAGCAAAAATCAAGCCAACATGATAAATAAACTCAATTTACTAAACTACTTATAGTTTTCTAATATATTTTTGCAGATTTACCTTCCTTTTAGTCAGCACATTCTCTTGCTTCTCAATAGTCACAGAACGATTGGAGGGTGTCTGGAATCGAAGCGTTGTCCAAGGTACTAATTTTTTAATTAGACTCCAAAATCGACTTTACGGTTATTCCTTTGCCTTTGTATATTTTATCACAGTAATGTGAATATAAATACGTAATAGGGGTCAGAACAGAAGAAATTCTACTGTCTCACATTGTTGTTGGTAGTATCATCACAGTTATCCAAAGCATTACGTTGATACTCATATTCTTCCCTATATGGGGTTTGGAATGTAAAGGATCGATATTCGCTGTAATCCTCCTTATGTTTCTCAGCGGGTTTTGTGGATTGATGTACGGTGAGTATTCCACTCGTTTTTTGTATATCGAAAAGTTTACAGCAGAGGTTCAGAAACTGATGAAAATTACATTGATTGTTTGTGTTAATGTATTTTTAGAAACAAGAGTGATAATTATATATCACCAGAAACAAGAGTGATAATTATATATCGCCAGAAACTCGAAACCAAATTTTCTTAAGTTTTAACGACCTACACTGGCTATAGTGATTTTTGTTGACCGTATCAGGCTATTAAAATTCTTATTGCGAAAAATATTACCCCAGCCAGGATTCGGACCTGGGACCTCCCTACAATCCGTGACGGGCATCTTAGCCAGCTCGACCACCGGGGCTGTGATAATACTATTCGCAATAACAAGTATATAACTTTAAGATGTTATTTACGCGTGTATTTCGACTTTTCAGAAACTGTGCGCCGATACGGATTGTCGACCGCACAATAACCTGTCGACACGCGATTTTTAGAATTTCCCTTTT
>NW_011962966.1:0-3066 GCF_000949405.1 Vollenhovia emeryi
CCCGGGTTACTCGGGTTTGGGCAGGCCGATTGAGACCCGAGTAACCCGAGTAACCCGGGTTGCTATTAGAGACAGTTCGGGCAAGACATGAAATACATGAATCATAGAGAGGCGTACGCATGTCCGACCCAAACCTAACTCCGAGCGCTTCTTCGTAAGCACCCTGGGACTTACGGAACCTACGCAAGTTAGTTACAGTGGTACCAACTTTGTAAGTAGAAATATAGCTAATTCGGAACGCACCCAGTATAACCAGTATGGGCACTCTTTGTCGGCACCTTTGATCTGGGCGTTCTCAATTTTCCGCCATGTTTTTATTAGCGCCAACAGTGTATCAACGGCTTGCCTGGGCCCTTTTCAGGATCGTATCCAGGAAAGGCGCATACGAACTAGCGTACATTATTTATTGTAAATGGAAATGGCCTATGAAAGAAAATGTTGTAATAAAAGTAATTAATGTAAATTACTTGCTCCAACGTATAAAAGTATTAACGCGTTATTCGTCAACACTGCGAATTTTTCCATGCCACACCGACTTTGCACTAACACACGTACAAAAATCCTGTGATTGGTCAGAATAAAAACATGTCGGATGCGCAGTACGGATCGGCGCGAACGTGAAACAAAAGAGCGAGTGCCCGTACTGGTTATACTGTGGTTATACTAGTCACGTTCGGCAGGCACAACTGTTGAGTGAGCGCTCAATGATTTCTTAACACGATTGGCTGGATCTAAAAGTATTAACCAATCATACTGAGCGCTCACTCAACAGTTGTGTTTGCTGAACGTGGCTACTGTGACCATAACCTGTACCAGAAAGAAATCCTGAGAGCGGCCAGGCCGGCGTTTTGCTTGTTACCGTTTTCGCTCGACTGATTCCAGCGCTTTACGCCCATTTTCATTTTTGGAACTATTCCGCTACACCCATTTTCAAATACTGCCGATAAAGTTCTCCACTTGGTGCGTGTCCGTGCTATTTTTCAAGCGGGTAATGCAGTGCCCAATTTTGGTTGTATTCCGTGCTGCATGCATGAAATATCGGTAACAGGAGAGTGTCATTGATTTTTCGTAATGCCCATTCTACACCTACCCAGATAACCAAGCATGCCAGCATGTTATGCTCAGCGGGTCATGCAGACACTATGCTGTTGCTGTGCCATTTCATATCACTAAAGTAGACAGTGTTGGCATGGTGCTGTCACGGTAAGTATATGTGATAAAGTGAGGTTATGGTTTTATTAATGTAGCATTCTATAAGCATGGTGCAAGCACGTGCTGTCGTGCGAACAGTGCCGTCGTTAGTACAATCCAACGCATCTCGTCGTATTGAAGAGAGATTATTTCTAATCGCATTTACAAGGTTTCTTTTACCACTTTTGTTTCCAGTAAGAAAGGATAGTATACATATATATTACATATGTTTATAAATTAATACACTACCTGTATAATACTCGTATATTTTTAAAATTGTGATTTTCCAATTGCACATAACCTCAACATACAAATGTGAATTACATTTCGTTCGAACAATCTTTGTATAGCTTTAATTCTACAGTTTTTTCACTTTGCAATAATGTACAAATTACAGAAAATACATTCTCGTAAAATTATTCATAATGTTTCAGTTGGACATAGACAGAAGTAATCTCGTACCGTTAATATAATATAAGTACATAGAAAAGGATGACACAGGACATGATCAGTCTTCCGACGATGCTTCGCAGCAAATGGATGATACTCAAGACTGTACAAATACATCAGATTTAATAAGCGAGCAATGGGATATAACGGATAAGGAACAGTTACTGGATTATAATTCAGAACTGTACAATGATGATGATCAAGAGCACCAATAACTTATCCCGTCGAATTAAGGATTTTTAAAACTTACGGTATAAATTTTGAAGAATCACACATACCTTTATCGCCAAGATTTTGTTATTGTCGCAATGACTTGACTGTTTATTTTGTTTATTTTGTGTTTTAAAAATGTGTTTAAAAAACTTTTGATACTGTTTATTTAAAAAATATATATAAAACATACATATGTATATGCATATTATACACTACTCAAAAATAAATAGGGAACACTTTTCATACCCTAAAAATTGGGCTATTTTCAAACCACTGAAACTCGGCGAAAAATAATCGTAGACACAAAATTAAAAAAGCATCTTAAAGCTTGAAGTTTCAACTTTAAAACTCTGTCAATGATTTATTTCGATGTATTCATCTTCCTCGTTCTGTGCTTTAAAAAAGAATACATTGTTTTGTTCCTTAAAATTACGTATTTTTGACACACTGTAGCTCGATAAACAAATTTCTCTCGACAAATTTGATGCAAGTTCCATAATCTACAACATTTTACCTACAAAATGCTTTTTTTAAACTTTCCTACGATTTTTCTTGACCGAGTTACATGACTTTGAAGCGAACCATGCATTTTCTTGAAAAATGATGTTTACCGCCGGTATTAGCGTTACCCAATGTGCACCACGTGGAGGTTGCCGGTCGGATTGTGCACATCGCGCGCGCGCGTGTGTGTGTGTGTGTGTGTGTGTGTGTGTGTGCGTGCGTGCGTGCGCGCGCGCGTGCGAGCGTTGGGTATTGTGTATTACCTCCTCTCTGATTAATTACCGCTGTACACTGTGAACACTGCAAGATGTGCACAGACGATTCTTTAGGAGAAGTGCTTCGACAAATTTGGTATGAAATTCCGCAAAACATGATAGAGAGATGCATCAACATGCGAGAGCGCCCTTATGAAAAAATACACTCAATCATACGTTGACGGTCCGAAATAACCATCAAATTGAGTGTAAACCTTCATAATTGAGTGTTTCATAAAGGTTTACACTCAATTTGATGGTTATTTCGGACCGTCAACGTATGATTAAGTGTATTTTTTCATAAGGGCGTTTACAAGCGGTAATTAATCAGAGAGGAGGTAATACACAATACTAAACGCTCGCACGCACCCACACCCACACACACACACACACACACACACACACACGCGCGCGCGCGCGCGCGCGCGCGATGTGCACAATCCGACCGGCAACCTCC
>NW_011962967.1:0-3066 GCF_000949405.1 Vollenhovia emeryi
TTTTGGTGCCTCCTGTGAGGTCGTGCACGCGGCCCCTGGTCCGCGAAGTACGAGCCATCTTCCAGATTCTCGCAAGAATAAGGAATTCATATCAGAGGGACGGAAGGACAACTCGTCCAACAACAAGAGAGACATACGAGCATCTGTCATAAAAGGGCGGTGAGTCGTTCAATCCTGTCTTTACACCTTTATCTCCATACTTACGTTATCAACATGCCCGACCGAGCTAAAATACTCGTGCAAAGGCGAACATCGTTGAAATCGCAGATCACTATTCTGACGAATCTCTTCGAGAAAAATAAATTGGATGACGCAACATTAAAATTGCGTATCGCACGTCTAACAGAGCTCTACCATGCGTTTGAGGGGGATAACGATGAGCTCGGGGTCTTAGAGCCGGGCGAAAGTGTTCAGGCCGAGTTTCATAGCTTACAAGAACGTTTTTATGACCTCGCGGGTAAGATCGAGAATCATTTCAATCGCGCGAGCTCTTCCAGTCTAAGCGTCAACGTGTCAAATGACGAGATTCGAGCGAACCACGCGACGACTTCTGTAGCTGATAATCACGCGACGCCTTCTGTAGCCGATAAAAAACGGCGAATTAAGTTGCCTCAAGCTCCATTGCCTACGTTCGACGGCCAATATGACGGTTGGCTTTCCTTTAAAAACGCGTTTTGTAACCTCATAGACACACAATCGGACTTAACGGACGTGGATAAGCTTTACTATTTGAAATCCGCATTGAAAGGCGAGGCCGCTAATAAAATAAAAATCTTCGCGATAGATGGCATAAACTATACGAAAGCTTGGGAGGTCTTAGAACGCGCATATGAGGTGAAACGCATATTGGTCTCGCGTCATTTAGCGGCCATTCTAAATCTGCCGTCACTGGATAGAGAATCCACGGATGGGTTATCTAAACTTGCTGACGATACACAACAGCATGTAGCCTCACTCAATGCGTTGGGCGTCTCCGTCGGGCACGAAATAATCGTTCACATTCTCGAGACTAAATTGCCAAAGAAAACGATCGAGAAATGGGAAGCTTCGCTCGAGAGAGACAAATTCCCCTCTCTCGATACTCTTTACGAATTTTTGTACAAGACCGCAGTCTGTGCATCGAAGCGAGAGCGAGCGAAACAAACAGAAACCGAAACAAAAAAGATCGAGCCTCCGACGAAAAGAAAACGAAACGTGTCTAATCGAGCATTCGTATTAAGCGCGTCGCGGAATTGCAAGGTGTGTGACGTAAAACAACATCCGTTATACATGTGCGATAAATTTAAACAGTTGCCAATTCACAAGCGGATCGAGGCGGTAAAAAGGGCGAAATTGTGTTACAATTGCTTGCGTTCCCATATCGGTACTCCATGCAAATTCTCGAGTTGCACAATTTGCCAAAAACGACATAACACGCTCTTACATTTAGATGGTATCGCGACCGCAGACAAATCCAACGACAAATCACGGCCAGAATCAACTGAAACCAGTTGACTATTTGATGTGACCGGGGGGACTAATGAGAGTCTTGCGTTAATGTGTCCCACATTCACACCGCAACTGTTAGCGAGCGCAATAGTGTACGTTCCCGACGGCAAACGCAAATTCGTAAGATGTCGCGCCCTATTAGACACATGCGCGACGGCAAATTTTATTTCCGATTCCGTCGTTAAACGATTAGGCGTACGTTCGATACCGCAGTCGATTCCGGTCGGCGCGATTAATGCTATGAGTTCGATTTCCCAAGGTACAGTGCAAATCACAATTCACTCGACACAAAATAGCTTTTCCAGGAAACTAACGTGTCTCACATTACCGACTATCGCGGACTTAGTTCCTTCCGAGACATTTCCACGAGACACGATCAAGTTTCCGACAAACGTTAAACTAGCGGATCCGGAATTCCATTTGCCGCGGCCTATAGACATATTAATTGGCGCCGGGACTACATTTTCGTTGTTCTCCGTCGGTCAAATCAATCTGTCTAATGACGGACACGATTTATATTTACAAAAGACCCGATTAGGCTGGGTCATTGCTGGTAGCTCCGCGAAGCAAAATATTATCAAAGAAGCATCATGTTGCTTAACGAGCTTAGAATCACAATTGGCCAAATTTTGGACAATAGAAGAAAGCGTAATTAACAAAATTAAATCAGAAGAGGAGAACAATTGTGAAGCGCATTTCGTTAAGAATGTAACCCGCAATAGCGAAGGACGATACATGGTGCGTTTACCATTCCGTTGTACGGGCGCTCAGACGGGCGATTCGCGAAATATCGCGATCAAACGTTTGCTCGCGCTAGAGCGCAAACTCGAACAAGACACTACGCTGAACTTAGAATACACCCGCGTTATAGAAGAATACAAGACTTTAGGGCACATGTCGCTAGTAACTCATCCGCCTCTCGACGGGTTTTACATGCCTCATCACGCGGTAATAAAACAGGCCAGTAATACAACTAAAGTACGAATTGTGTTCGACGCGTCGGCAAAATCTGCGAACGGCGTATCTGTAAATGATCTCTTGATGGTGGGGCCCACGATTCAAGAAAAATTGTTTTCCCATTTAATAAGATTCCGCACCTACCATTACGTTATTATCGGTGATATAGAGAAAATGTATAGACAGGTGCAGATACACGAGGATGATCGTAGATTTCAACTGATTCTTTGGCGAGAACACGGCGAAATCAGAACCTATCAGTTGAACACGCTTACCTTCGGAGTGTCGTCGTCGCCATTTCTCGCGATCCGCACGTTGCAACAGCTCGCGGATGACGACGGTCATTTACATCCGAAGGCGGCTGAAGTACTTAGGCGTCATCTATATGTCGACGATCTATTGACGGGCGCTAACTCGGTAAAGGAGGTTCGTTATGTCCGGGACGAAATAATCGCACTTCTAGGGCGCGGAGGGTTCTCTATAAGGCAATGGGCCTCGAACGACACACGCATAATCCAAGATTTACCAAACAATACTCTACACGCGAATTATATGCTCGGTGAAGATCAATCTTTAAAAACGCTCGGTATTTCGTGGAACACTCACGCCGTTGCAACTCAC
>NW_011962968.1:0-3070 GCF_000949405.1 Vollenhovia emeryi
TTAAGGGGATGCTAAAGCCGCTGGCGAACTCGATTAGTGTCGATAAGATAGGAGATCGCGTCAATTATCGATTTTTTTTATTTCCAAGTTCTACGTTAGATGTCGCTTCTGACCGGCCTCGTGTGTATGCATGTAATAAAATACATAAGCAAAATCAGTGCCATAAAAAAAACGCTTTTGACACTATTAGTATACTAATACCATCAAAATAAATGCCCTGATTTGTATTATAATCAGTACCGTCAGAAATTAGACGCATCTGACATTTTTCATCTTGTCACTACCGTCGGAATTGACGTATATTTTACATTTCGCCAGTACCGTCAGAAATTAGACGCATCTAGTATTCATTTTACTAGTACCATCACATAATTGACGCATCTGACATTTTTCATCTTGTTACTACCGTTGGAATTGACGTATATGACATATTTTACATTTTGTCAGTACCGTCAGAAATAAGATGCATCTAGTATTTATTTTACTAGTACCATCACATAATTGACGCATCTGACATTTTTCATCTTGTCACTACCGTCGGGCGATCCGCTGATTCTGCTTCCGCGTATTCCGCTCCATGGGACGTCACCCTCAGAGATGTGAGCACAGCGTGGCGCGAAAGTCTCACGATAAATAACGAACGTGTATTCCGTTGAAATAGTTCTGTGATTGGTAATACACAGGTTACGGTTACGCTCCATGTGGATCCAGTCTCACTGATGCGATCAGCTGGACACGATTATCGCCGGCTTGCTGCCACCGACAATCTGACAGATGTTTGGCAGTGACATCTCGCGAGAAAGCCTGCAACTCTTTCTACACGCCATGTTGTCTTTTTCTCGTTTTCTAGCATTGGATTTTCAGACTTGCGATAATTAGAACTAATCTTTTTTTCTAGGCTATTAATCTTAGTTCTAATTGCACGATATTGTTCGTATATGTTATCCCTAGACTATCCTGGTCTCATTTTGTATATATTTATTGTAGAATTTTTGTATCAAGCAAATATTGTCGTCAAGCATGCCAAAAATTAGTAAAATTTGTATTTTTTGGGGGTTTTTGATATAAAGTCGACCACCATAGTGTAGATTTTGCTGCGTACTTTAATTCCGTATAAGAATTTTGCATTTCTATAAAGCCAATTAAGAGATTAGTTCTAATCATTAATGTCGATAAAACAGACGGCTTTAGCATCCTCTTAACGGTAAGTATATAAATGTGGAATAAAATAGTTTCATTTAATTTATTTAAATATCAATTATTCAATTTGCCATATTATTTTTCAGGTTTTGCGGTTCTACAATGATAAATATACAGGGTGAGGCATTTAAAACTGTTTTTCAGAATATTTGGAAAAATACAAATCGGATTAAAAAAAAGTTGCAATAAAAGTTGTTCACCTCGAAGAGGGACATCCATTAACATAAAGCTCGACTCCCCTGCACCACCCCCGGTGGCGGGAGGGGGGTGACTTTGAAATCTTAAATAGAAACACCTATTTTTTATTGCAGATTTGGATTCTCCGTGAAAAAATATGTAACTTTTGTATGAGACATTTTTTTCGTTTCATGATAGATAGCGCTGTAATCGGCAAAAATTAAAATGAGTTGAAAATTGTTGAAAAATGGTAATATCTCAAAAAAATACGGTAAATATTTTCCTTTACATAGCACCCGCCAATCAACTTCCGTTTGACCTTGATGTTGACCTTGACCCCCCAAGGAGGTCAAGGTCATTGCCCATTTCCGTCGCTCATTGTTCGTTAAAAAGTTATTGTAGTGTATGTGCGCACAGCGAACTGCGAATGTAGAGTGTGCGTGAGTATGTGCGCGAGCACAGAGTGTGTATGCGAGCGGCAGCCGCGTCGCCGGAGCGCTCGGGGTCCGCCGATGTAGCGCGAGGCGGCAGTTCGCCGTAGCGCGTCGTAAGGGCTTGACGAGTAATAATTTAAACTCTATCCACACACGTGTTATAATTATTCACCTGCTCCTCTGATCCCGCACCACATAACAATAACTTACAAATATTACACTGGCGACGAGGTCGAACAGCGGGTTCAGAGTTAGCCTTCCGTGACGAGCGTGAAGGAGCAAGTGTAAGTACAGACAGTGGGCGGACGCATAGATTATCGCGGGTGACGAGCCCGGATAGCGAAGAGCGTGTAGAGTACACGGACAATGTTGGTGAACAGCCATCCATAGTTCGGGTCGAAAGGCAAATGCTCGGAGTGTAGGGGTCGATGGGAGACGAAGACCCAAAGATCGGCGACAATACAGCGGAAGAACAAAGTGAACCGGAAAAGCAGTTGACAGTAAACGAGGCATACCACCTGCGTAAAGCAGAGATCGTCGATCAATTAAAATTACGGGGTCTTGGAGTCAACGAAAACGAGACAAGAGACAGCTTACGAGAAAGACTAGTAGAACTAGTGAAAGCAGAGCGTGATAAGGCTCAAAGGGAACAAGTAGCGGCAAGTTCTACAGAGAACAAAACCGACAAAACACCGTCGGAAACGAGCAGCGACGAAGAAGACGCCATGTCGGCCGACACGAAAATTTATTTCAAACAGGAGGACGACTGGGAGGCCTTCTCAGAGAGATTGGATCTATACCTCTATACGAAAAAAATCACCGAAGCTGAAATGAAGAGAGCAGTGTTACTCACACACGTCGATGAAGCAACGTACAAACTTATCAAGACATTGTGCACACCGAATAAGCCGTCGGAAAAAACGTACGACGAGCTTAAAGCTATTCTTGCTAAACGGCTGAAGCCAAAACCATCGGAACTTATGGAACGGTGCAGGTTCAATAGAGCCAAGCAGGAAACCAATGAATCCGTAGCTGAATTTGCAACAAGATTACGGCAGTTGGCTAGTGACTGCAACTTTGGAACCAACTGGGACACAGCTCTGCGAGATCAGTTCACCGTGGGCATCAGTGACGAGACGACAAGGATCGAATTTTTCAAAAAATCGGACCTTACCTTTGACACGGCACTACAAGAAGCAGTGGCTAGAGAAGAAGCCGTGCAAAATGCTGCAGGAGCGGCACAGTCCCTGTCGAGCAAC
>NW_011962969.1:0-3066 GCF_000949405.1 Vollenhovia emeryi
AGCAGTATTTCGCACGTTGTTTCCGTTCGTTCGACGCATCGCTTTATTTGTTCTAGGCGTGTGGTGAACGGGGTGAGGTCGGTTTTTATTACTAATTTCCACGTAGCTTTGACGGGATGCATTCTGCCGACCTTTTCGAAATATATCCCAGGCTGCTGGGCGAAGGTGGTTATCTCGTACGGCGGCGCGTCGTTAGATATTGCGACCGTCGTCAGGTAGGCGCATATCGTTAGCGCTCTGCAATATAATATTCCGGCTATCATTACATTTAATCTTAGTTCGCTGACTGGGTGCTTTTTAGTTGGAGATGGTTTTGTCGTTTGGTTCTTTTCTTCAGTCGAGCGTTAGTTGCGTTACGTCTCGTCGTAATTTCCTCTTGTCTCTCAGTTTTTCTACTTTTGTGATTTTTCTTTCGCGATGCATCTTGGCGATCCCTTTCGTACGGCTGGGGACGTATACGAGTCGGTGGTACTGGAGTGCGATGACGAGATACCGGATGAGCCTACTACTTTTATGGAGGTCTTCGCCGGTTTTGGCGATTTCCATATCGGGCTTGACCCCCAGGAGGCCATGGAGGTCGATGAGGAGGAGGGGGAGGAGGAGGAGGGTGACAACGACGGCGACGCCGACGATGACGATGATGCCGACGACGACGATAACGCCGACGACGACGATGACGCCGATGACGGCGATGACGCCGATGACGGCGATGACCCCGACGACGACTATGAGGATATGTCGGATGGCGAGGGGTCCGTGGCGGGGCCTCCGGCTCCTGTTCCTGCTCTTACAGTGGTGGAGCAGGTGATACGTCGGGTCGAAGAGTGTGTGGACCCCCTCGGGTTGTCTCTTGTCGGGGGTGTCCGCTCTCTTCCCTGGCTCCAGGTAGTGAACCTCGCGGCGGAGACGTTCTCTTCCCCTGAGGAGTTTCTTGCCTGGTACGAGGGTATTTCTCGTGCCGCGGCTTTGCAGGTCCTCGGTAAGTGAGGATGGTTTTCTTTTCTCCTTGTAACTATATCTCTCGTCGCTTTCGCTGTCTATCTTATCTTGCTACTTGATGCGTGGTTCTGCTTGCCACGGGGTACAGCTTCTTTTCATTGCTCTAGCTAGTTAGTGTTCTCTTGGCTTGCTATGACGCTTTCTCGTGTGCCGTGTGAGATCGAAGACATTAAGGTGGATTCTCCGGAGTTGCCGGACGATCCGGTGGAGTCTGATAGCGACTCCGAATGGAGTTCCTTGGACGATCGTCCCTCAGACGACTTGTCTGAGATGTTCATTGTTAGCGACCTGTCCTCTTCTTCGGAATCGTCGGACGTCATTTCTGTCTCCTCGGGGAGTTTAGAGATTTTCCCCGTGCCGCCTCTTTCGTTGGAACCTGTTCCGGCGGACGGGCCGGATGATGATGTTGAGTTTGTGGGAGTTCAGTATGTGGGAGGGACTGAAACGTCTTCTTCGTCGGAGGATGAGGTTCTTGTTCTTGAGGAAAATGAGGAGTTTTATGAACGTTGGGAGTAGGTGAGTGTTTGTTTAGTTTGTCTGTCTTAGTTGTCTATAAATGCTTTTAATCTGTTTGCGTGTACGCGAATTGTCCTACGTCCCATCTTTACGGAGTAGTTAACTTCGTTGTGTTTCTCCATAACTGTGTATGGTCCGATCCATTGGGGTTCCAGTTTTTTGGATCTGCCTCTTCGTACTGTTTCGTCCTTAACTAGCACCTTATCTCCTACTTGGAATGTTTGCTCCTTTGTTTTCTTGTCGTACTGCGCCTTTGCTTTTTCTTTGCCTGTTTTTGTATTTTCTCTGGCTACTTCATTCGCGGCGCGAATCCTTTCGCGTAGTTCTTCCGCGTAATTGTCGTACGTATACGATGGTCGAGGTGGTTTTGTCAGTGCTGTAGGCAGTACGGCTTGGTGGCCGTACATTAGTTCGAACGGTGTGAGCCCTGTCACCGTATGAGGGGTAGTGTTGTATGTGAACATGGCGTATGGGAGCCATTCGTCCCAATCTGTCTGGTCCGTATTTATGTAATGCCGTAGGTATTCGGCTAGTGTTCTGTGCGATCGTTCGAGGGCTCCGTTGCTCTCTGGGTGATACGCTGTCGTCTGTATTTTGTGGATTTTCAGTAACTTGCACGTATTCTTAAAGATTTCACTCGTGAAATTAGTGCCTTGGTCTGTTAATACTTTTTCCGGTATTCCATGTTCAAGGATTATTTTCGTTACGAATGCCTTCGCTACCGTGTTTGCTTCTTGATTCTCGAGTGGTATTGCCTTGCTGAATTTAGTTAGATTATCTTGAAAAGTCAAGGCGTACTTGTTTCCCGTGGTTGTTATTGTAAGGGGTCCTACTATATCTAGGGCGCATTTCTCGAATGGCTTCGTAGGGGTGTCTGTGATAACTAGCGGCATTTTAGTTTTTTGTCTTAATTTGTTTTTCTGGCAGAATTCGCAATATAACTCTCGACGTCTTTATTTAGACCGTGCCAGTGGTGTCGTAATCTGATGCGGTGTAGTGTTCGCGCGACTCCCTGGTGACCGCCTAACGGAGCGTCGTGATACTCATATAGTATCTGCTCCTTTTCTTCCGCAGAGTATTCTCTCTGTTCTCCTCCTCTTTCTTCTTCTCCTGTTTCGATATGGTGAATCAGTTTTTTGTCTTCCGCGGGATAGCGGCTCAATGCGTCGGCGTTTACATTGCTCTTTCCTGCCTTGTGGACTATTTCGTAGTCGTATTCCTCTAGTTTGAGTCTCCATCGAATCAACCGTGAACCGGGGTCGGTTACGTTGAACAGCCATATCAGTGGCTTATGGTCTGTGATTATTTTAAACTTAGTGCCATATACGTACGGTCGGAAATGTTTGACTGCCCATACGATGGCTAACAATTCTTTTTCGGTAGTGTTGTAATTTTGCTCTGCTCGCGATAATACGCGGCTGGCGTAGGCGATGGGTCGGTCTTGACCTACCGTGCCTTGAGATAGGATTGCGCCGATGGCGTAATCTGACGCGTCGGTCGTGACGATGAACTCGTCGCTGAAGTCCGGGTATTTTAGTACAGGGGCTGTTG
>NW_011962970.1:0-3067 GCF_000949405.1 Vollenhovia emeryi
CGCAGCGCGCCATGCTAAACACACTTGCAACTTACACATAAACCAAACTTATTTTCTTCATAACTTTTTAACAAACAATGAGCGACGGGAATGGGCAATGACCTTGACCTCCTTGGGGGTCAAGGTCAACATCAAGGTCAAACGGAAGTTGATTGGCGGGTGCTATGTAAAGGGAAATATTTACCCATCATGGGTTGTGCGTTTATCCTGCGTATTTGAAATTATCAAGTATTTATATATTATGAATTGAAGCAGGACCGACGCATTCATATGAAAGTGCACTTTCATAATAATCATGAAACTAATCCCATTGGATTAGTTTCATGATTATTTCTTTAGAATGTGTCTATTATCAGTTATCTTTATTGTCTTATTTTATCAAAAGTGTACTTATTAGTGTAATATAAAAATTAAATTTGAAATTTGCTATTTGCCTTTTACTTATTTCTATACGATAATTGAACTACTGATGTTTGAAGTTATTGAATCTTCTTGATAGCTGATGTTAGACTTTTGAGCGCCATTAATGGCTCTTCCATTTTTTCTTCCTCTACACCTATCAAGAACATTCAATAACTTCAAACATCAGTACAGTTAAATTATCGTATAGAAATAAATAAAGGCAAATGGCAAATTTCCAATTAAAAATGTGGAATGTATTCAGCATTTACATGCAATTACAAGTGCAAATAGTATTGTTTTTAATTGTAGAAATAAAGTAAAAAACTAAACAAACATAAGTAAGGCTCCTAAATAAACAATATAAAATACAAGAATGTCAGTGAAAGACGTTTAGGCAATGTGAGTTGATGTGGTGTAACAAAATTTATATATGTGAATTTCCTAACATTAATATATCTTTAATAAAGTCAGTCTCTAATAAAAGTCTCTAATAAAACATTAAAAAATACAAATTGTACGTTTCGGTCTGCGAATGCGACCCTCTTCAGCAAAGAAATAAAATTAAACTTATATCTAATTGGTACGAATTATGAAGTATTATTGTACGATAGCGCATCATATTCGTGTTCTAACAGGTGTATGTGAAACATATCTTTCTTATTTGTATAGCGGCTGAATCGCGTAGCGGGTGTTCTTGTATGCATCGTATGTTTCGTCTTAACGTGCATTTTGCAGTACTTATGTGTCAACGAACAGTGGTACTTCATTGGGTATCCGGACGTTGTATAAGACTAAAGTCACATTAGATAAAGACAAGCGTAAATGTAAAGGTAGGCGAGTAGTCATGGATCTTAAAACCGTCATTAAACTGTTGAGAACTAAGTTTAATTTAGCTTTATTACTATAAACATATACTGATCGGGCAGTTTCCATATTTGTTTTTCTCGAATCTTTTTGTTCCTGTTTAGTGACACAGATGTCGCTGATTATTGTATCCTCTTTAGTTTCTTTAGTACTTTTGATTTCCTTCGTACAGCGAGTTGGTACTACTGTTTTTCTATATGTCTATCGATGTGAAACGATTGCCTAATCGTATTCGCCGCGGACTGTGCTCGCCGGTGGCAGGGTTCGAGAGATTAGGTGAAAACACTCGAGACAGGGTTACAGTAAATTAAAAATCAAGACTATATTGAAACAACGAAAGAAAACGTGAATACACTATATACAATTATTCTAATAACGCGGTCGCGGACGGACGGACGGACGGACGCGGCGCGAGATGAGATGAACGTATGTACAGTGAAATGCGAAATAGTATGAGTGACGGGATTGATTCACGGTAACGCGGTGCGCGGGTTTCTGGTCGGTCTCGTGAAGCGGAGGCTTTGGTATTCGCGGCGCAGGAATCGGTCGCGGGCGGCGCGGTGCCTAGACGGGAATCGGTTGGCTACGGCGGGTGCCGAGAAAACTCGGCGGAAGCGGAGTATACTTCACTTCCCTGGTCCCTGCGAGCCGGCGGCCGATTTACGGTCAGGTAATGTACCCGGGCCCGAGAATTCTCGGTCGAGGCGGAGAGCGCTCCACCCCGTGTGTGTCCGGGTACGGTGTGCAGGTGAACACACGTGCGCAGTGTCGAGAAAGCTCGACCGTGACGGAGTACTCTCCACCGCGGGTCTCCCACTGCGTAGCGTGTGACAGGATTCGGGTATCGAGACTTGCGGATGAGCGGCTGTTGCTCGGAAGCTCGTCTCCAAAGGAGTCTTTTTAGCGCTCGGTTTCCCCTTTTTATAGGGGCTAATCGTTACGCTTAATTAGCCCGCTCGGGGCTGCGCGTGCGTAGCGGCGCGCGCCGCTTGCGCATGGCCTGCGTCGCTCGCTCGGGCCTGGTCGTCGATCTCCGGGGCCGTTCGTGGCCCCAGCTGATCGGCGCGTTCGCTCGCGGCCGCGACGCGCGCTCGGGCCCGCTCGGCGGTCTCCGGGGCCGTTCGTGGCCCCGGCCGAGCGGGTCGGCACGCCGGTGTGTCGTGAGTTTATGCGGCGCTATGTGTCTGCGTCTCGCCCGACGGGTGTTCGGTCGGGCGGCATCCGGCGAGTGGAATGCCGGGAACGGTGCATCGGGGGGTGCATCGTTACAGATGTATATTGCCTTTAGTGTGTTTTCAGTTGCCCGTGCAGAGAGTTCTCGTACTCTGTGCATTCTACAGGGTGTGTCCAAGTACCCGTATCACCCGTAACTGGCAGATAGACCGGGGCAAACTGAATAGAAAAGTCCTAGAGCATTTTGCAAAATTCGCAATAGTTATCGAGAAATAAATTTTAATGTCTGAGCGAATGAAAGCGTAGACGGCGGCAGACCGGACTCGGCAGGCAACGGTGGGGCATCATCTAATAGCGAGAGGTGGAGCGACGCGCCGAAAAAAAGTTGTCACGCAGCGAGCGGCGACCTTCAGTAAACACTCCCCGCTCGCCCCTCACTGCTCGCCCCTCGCCGCCCGTCGTTCGCCGCTCGACGCTCGGCTCTCGCCCCTTGCCCCTCACCCCTCGTCCTTTACATGTGGTCGAGCATTATCATAAAGCAATATGCATATTGCAGGTTGCTTAAAGCGTAATTGTTGTTCATTTCCTCCATCTGAGAACAGTATTTTCCGGCGTTAATGATTTTACC
>NW_011962971.1:0-3067 GCF_000949405.1 Vollenhovia emeryi
CCCCTCACCCCCAAGAGAAACCGTGCCGGCGACGATCGCCCCCATCAGTCCCCCCGCCCGACTCCCGAGTCGCGGTTCGGGCGTCGGAGAGCGATCGCAGCCTCCAGAGCTCAGGCCCGCTCACAAAGGACGGACACACACACCCAAGCAACCGCGACGGTTGCACTCGCCGCCATCTCGCAGTACCGCGGGTCCAGCGGCCCCCGATTACAACGCCGCAGTACCGGCCCGGGGCGCTCGCATGCCCCAAGCGCGGGGGGAGAGGGTCGTAGAATAAATATTTCGCAGCTTCTCGGACGGAGCCGTTTATTTCATAAACTCTCTCGGTAGAAGGCGCGTTGGGGCGAACTTACAACTCCTCTCGTTCCCCCGTCTGAGTCCCGCTCCGCGGCAACCCCCGGAATATTACAGTACAAAACTCCACCCGTACGGAACCACAAGATCGCGATGGCACGCGCGCGAAACGAAGGACTAACCAAAACGGAAACATGGCATCGCGGTCGAACGTGAGCCACGAAAGGAAAAAAAAATCCTAATCTAGACGATAACATAAAAAAAATAACATCATGATTGACGCGCGCATAAACTAAGGGCGATTATCCCAGCGGGAACGCAAAAGAAAAATTTGGAATCGAGCAACACAAAAAACGTAAAACGCAGAAAAATCTTGATCGACGCGAGAACTAGACTAAGGAGTAACGACTATTATCCCATGAGAACGCAAACGAATGATCGGGATCGAACAACAAAAACGAAGAAAGGAACGCAGACAAATTGTGACCAGCGCGCTAACAAAAAAAAGGCTGATCGGGGCCGAATCGAGACGCGCGGCGAAACGGCGAGAGAAAAAAACTAAAAGACCCCAAAAAAAAAGGGGGAGCGCTAAACAAAAAAATTGATTAGGCCGGACGTGGCTCCCTGCCGGCTTCCCGCCCTAGGCTGCTCGGCTCTCCTCGCTTACGGCGGTGATCCCGCGGCGCTCCGCCTCAGCGACGGGAGTTGGCTCCCACGCAGGGACGGGGTGGACCTTCCGCGGCCGCGACCCTCGACGCGCGGGCCCTCGGCCCGCCAGGCCTCCCTGCAGTTCGGGCAGTCTTTGAGGGTGGTGCCCCGACGCCCGCAGCGGAAGCAGAACCGCTGGGTGTTGCGGGGGCGCGGACACTCGCTGTAGTAGTGCCCGCGCGCCTCGCAATTCCAGCAGCCCGGGTAGGGGCTGTGGATCCATTGGGGGCTGTGCGCCCTCGCCATGGCGCTGGTCCCGCTCGCCCTCGGCAGGTCGGGCGATGCGGCCCGCTCGGGGCCCGGGCCAGGACGTGCCTCTTCCTCCGGCGCGGCCGTCGGCGCCGCTCGTTCGGCGCCCAGGGCCGGACGTGCCTCTTCTGCCGGCGCGTCCGTCTGTACGGCCCGCTCGGCGCCCTGCACCGGGCGTGCTTCTTCTGCCGGCCCGTCCGTTTGCACGGCCCGCTCGGCCGTCGCGGGGCTGGCCTGCACCCCGACGTCCACGATGGGGCCCGCCGTCTGTGTGGCCCGACTCTGCCGTCCGCCGCTGCTCAGCCGGACTCGCCCGATCTCCTCTCGCAGACGCCGCCAAAAGTCCGGGCGGCGCGCTGCGGCCTCCTCCAGCAGCTCCGCCGTCTCGCGTAGCGCTTGATCCGCCGACATGTCCGCCATCCGGACTCGCTAACGTGACGAACGATACCTACACGCAGATCAAGCCACATAGGGTTTCAAGTCTTTTACATGTATTTTCCCATGCGCTTTTCCCTCCGAGTCCACCACTTCGTACACCACGGGTGACAGTACCCTCGCAACGGTGAACGGCCCATGATACTTCGCGGCCAGTTTCGCTGCCACAGCATGCGCAGCGGACGACAATACATGCTGTCGCTTCAACACCCGATCACCAATCGCGAAGCGTCGATTCCGTCGACGCAGATTATAATAATGCGCCTGTTTCTGGTGCGCCGCATCTAAGTTTTCGATTACCCAGTCTCGCAAAGCCTGAACACGCTCCATGCGCTCTCTCCACTTAGCGGTATCGCTATCGTCTACCTCTAACTCGGGGTCGGCTCCCTCCGCGCGCACGTTGGCCGGGGCGGGTTCCCGTCCGAAATTCAAGAAGGCAGGCGTAGCCTGTAAGGAGGTGTGGAATGCGGTATTATACGCGAATCGAAATTCCGCCAAATGGACGTCCCACTCCCGGTGGTCGCGCTCGAGAAATGCCGCAATCATAGTTTTTACTACGCGATTTACTCGCTCGACGGGGTTCGCCTGAGGGTGATACGGCGGTACCGTCACGCGAGTAATGCCAAATTCCTCCGCGAGAGCTTTCAAATCTCGATTGACAAATTCGGTGCCGTTATCGGTTAGTAACACACGCGGCGTCCCCCAGCGATTTATAACCAAGTCCGCGATAGCCTCTCGAATCTTTTTGCCGTTTGCCTTACGGAGCGGACAACACTCGACCCATTTAGTGAAAAGATCCTGGATGACTAACAAATACACGAAGCCACTGCGTGACGCGGGAAACGGACCCATAATATCCGCGGCTACAACCGACCACGGCGTGTTTACCGTACGCCGTCCCATCAAACCAGCCGGAACGTTCTGCTCGACTTTCGTCCGTTGGCAAACATCGCAACGGCGCACGAAACTCGCGACGTCGCGAAACATACGCGGCCAATAATACCTCGCCGCAACGCGCCGATATGTCTTTTCGACTCCCCCATGTCCGGCTTGAGGCGGATCATGGTTACTCCGAATTACCTCGAGACGCGATTCCTGCGGAAGCACCAATTTCCACGCTTCGAGATCGTCCACGACCTGCGATACGACCGGGTTCGGTTTACGAAAGTAAAGCGAGTCCTCTTCGACCTTCCATCCCGGGTATTTACGCGGCTCGTTTTCGATATTCCGTACACGCGCATCGTACCATGCGTCTCCCGTGATCGCGACGGCGCACAATTCCTCGGTGGTGTCGTACAATTCCTCGGCGGATTCGTACATTCGCGATAGCGCATCGGGAACATGATGTAATGCCCCCTTACGGTGCTCGATCTCGTAATCG
>NW_011962972.1:0-3068 GCF_000949405.1 Vollenhovia emeryi
CGTTCGCCCACTCACCGCTCCCCGCTCGCCCCCGTCTCTCATCGATCGATGCGTGACTCCACCTCTTGCTATCGATTCTTGAGAGATGTCAACAAACACACCATTTTGCATGTCTGCCGAGTCCGGCCTTCCGCTCTTCCGTGCACTTATTGGCTCAGACGTTTTTCTTAATTAAGCGATAATAATTACGGATTTTGTAAAATGGTATATAACTTTTCTTCTCAGTTTAACCCAATCTACTATAATCTTTGGAGTCGTCCATATCGAATCCGACACCCTGTATACACGTGCCTCACGCAGCCCGCCATTTTCTTTCTCCGCCACCATTTCCTTTCGCCCAGGCCTCCACGCCACGGGACTCCCTGGCAACGCCCACTCCCCACCGTTCCACAAGCCTTCACGCGTAACGACCCCCACTCCCGCGGCAACCCGCCTAGCGAGGCGACCAATGAGAGAGCCGCCGGACCGCGCGTGGGGAAGCGAGCGAGCAAACAGTAGTCCTATGTCAGTAGTCTAGAGAGAGAGTCCGTTAGTCCGTCGTCGTAGACAGTCGTTGTCGAGATGCACGTAAACCGTGCGCGCATCTCAATTTCAACTCTCAATTCCGAGTCGTAGTTCATCAGTTCAATTCTCAATTCCACGGGCCCGGTTAGCCGCGACATTCTCTCATACTACGACTCAATCAAATCTTCACATTGTAGTTTTAAATCAAGTAGCTTAAGTAAAGGTGTAACTATACTTAAATAAATTATAATCTTAATTGTGAATCAAATCTTTTCTCTACGCCAATCTCCTCTCTAAAATCGATAACAACGCATTAGCATCAGTGTCCGCAAACGCGCCAAGCATCTTCACATTAAAGAAGAAGGAGGAAAGCGAGCCACTACAGTCCTGTCATCCTGAAAGAGGGACGTTTCATCCGCAATCGAGTCAAGGGACTCCGACGACGAGCGACAGCGAAGGCCTGCCCCAAAGACCCATCGACGGTAAGCCGTATAATTTTCAATTCTTACTCAAATGTATAACGTTACCGGCGATCCCGTCGAGAGCATAGATAATTGGATTAACTCTGCGGTTTGCGTCCTCGAGGTAGGACACCGCGATCCCCGCTCGCGAGAAGTCCTTTGCACGTACTGCTATACACATTTAGACGACGTGGAGAAAGAACGTTTCGGTAGAGACTCTAGACACTTCCTTTACCTTAGTAGCATTGAGCCATACGCCAGCGAGTGCAATAAGTGCCGCGACCAGCTATTCATAATTCGCTTCGCCTCCGAGTGTGGCGAATGTTCCGCGGAAGTGTCGCGTTTTTGTAGGTATATACTATCTTCAGGTGACCGCCCCTTCGATTCGAAAGAAGCGACTATAATTGCTCACGGGAGGAGCACGGGACTGTGAAAAATCATTTTATTAGCAATTCAAATTTAAAATTTTCACCGATTCCAATTGTGTTTTAAATCATAATCAATTGGGTAACCCTGTTCTCGACGTATTATAGTCCGGACAACCATTTCCTTGGCCCGCGACTCGTACGCTCGTAACACAGCAATGTAAAAACGATCTCTCTAACGCCACCTTGTTAGCCTATCCCTCTGACTCAGCAGATATCAGACTAGTTACTGACGCTTCAGACTTCGCCATGGGCGCAGTACTTGAGCAGTCATCTCAGGGTGCTTGGAGCCCACTAGCATTTTTCTCTTGAAAATTCTCTGGCACACAACTCAAATACAGTGCTTATGACAGGGAACTCACTGCTATTTACGAAGCCATTCGCTATTTCAGACATTTCATTGAAGGTCGCGATTTTGTAATACTAACCGATCACAAGCCATTGACCCACGCCTTAAACCAAAAGTCAGATAAGGCATCTCCGCGCCAAACGCGCTATTTATCGTACATTGCCCAATTCACTACCAAAATTATGCACATCCCTGGTAACGATAATGTAGTAGCTGATCCATTGTCGCGCGTCGCAGCCATATGCTTTCCCGACCAAATCCAACTTCATGACATGTCGGCTGAACAAGCTACCGACGCTGAGTTAACCGAAATTTTAAAATCTCCCAAGTGTACTTGACCTCTCAAACGATTGACCTTTTTTTTTTTTTACGTGTGGAAATCCTTTATGGATACCCGGGCCCCCCTCCGGGAAGGGAGTTTACATTAAGTGGCCCGGGTTATGTGGGACTGCCCCCCTAATGGCGATCGGGTGCGGCCGCTGACATTGCGACCGCTGGGCTTACCGCACTAAAACCACACGGTGGACTGCGCTGTGCTTTACTTGGGGTACGCCCAGGACTTGGCAGAGCCATTACTTCTGGACGCCCCCCGCACCGGCCCGCCGTTTGATGGGCGGGCTGCTGCGCTCCCTCCCCCGTTGGTGTGGGGGAGGGGGGACTCCTCCCCGCAGGGTGAGTCCACTACTCTCTTGGGCGGCAGAGGCGTCCGCGACCTCTACCGCCCGCCTCCGTGGAGGCAGGGCCTGACGGGATTCCCGGCCCGCCAGACCCAGGCTGCCTCCCCCCTTGTCGTTGGGGTGAGGGCCATCTCCTCACCGCCTCGGCGGTGTTCCGCCCACTAAGAGGGGAGGGAACTTACCCGCGGCTTGCGGGCAGCCCCTCCCCCGCCCGTCAGGGCGGTGGTGTGGGCGGCGGAGTAGGGGGAGGAATGGTAGCGGGAGCACGGGCGAGTAACATTCTCGCCCGGCTCCGCGTCATGGGAGGGGAGGCCGGGGAAGTACGCGTCTCCCCGTCGGCTCTTCCTCCGTCTGACCGAGCTCCCACCCCATCCCCCGCGGCCGGTCGGGCAGGCCGGGCCCGGGGAAGTCTTTCCAGAGCCCAGCGCCGCCGCCGCCGCCGCTGTGGCGGGCGGGGAAGGGGTATCTGGTCCCTCCTCTCCCGCTCCGCCGCCTCCTTCTGCGAGATGACTTTCTCGCAGAAGGAGGCAAACGCGTGCCAGGACCTCTCCTCTTCCAATATTGTGGTGATCACCGCTGGAAGGGAGAGGTCCTGCCCTATCACGCGGACGAGCGCCTCCCGCTCGTCCGCCCACGCCGGACACTCGCCCAA
>NW_011962973.1:0-3068 GCF_000949405.1 Vollenhovia emeryi
ACTTTTGCATCAGACACCCTGTATAGTAGGGTTCTGATTTTATTTTATCTCTTAAATATACGTGTAAATGTTTATTCATTTATATTTACTTCCAGAAAAACGTTTGCACGAACCTATATTTACCATACTGTTTATTAAAATTCGTCTTTCCGAATATTTTCCTGTTTTTTATGAACCTTTATCAAAACAAAGTCCGACCGCTAGAAAATTAGAGCTAGTTAGAAGTTAAAAGTTTTGAAACAGTGGACAAGCACGTTTCGTTATTCTAAAACTTATTCTGAAATAGCAGATTTAACATCTTTTATATTATTTTTCACTGTTTCTTGAAAGTTATACCGCTTATGTGTATCAAATTAGTGAGACACCCGCCTAGCATGAGAGATCCAGATTTCAATCCTATCTGAGGTAATATTCTTTGCAGTAAGAATTCTTTACAGTGATGGGGAAGACAAAATGCTTAAAAGTATGTAAATTTTATTGTTCCACCAAAGAAACTGTAGTTTAAGACCGACATTGCTTAGTGCATAGGAATGTGTTGGAAATGGTACATGAATAACATAAAAATTCACACAATAAACCATTAGACTATCTATGTACATCTCCTGTTCGGATCGTTGACTTTTTTATTTCGTATTGATTTATATCGCTTATATTTACAATATTAATTATTAGTGTCTTTTATATACTTTTGTTTTTTATTAATTACAATTATTTCTATTACTAATTACGTCCAATGTGTATTTTTTTTAATAGGTACTTAATTAATAAAATATGGCAACAAGCAATTTAGTCTGTGTCATCTGTAGAAAAAACACTCGTGACATGAAAGTCATTATATTCACTAATGAAACTTTAACAAAAAGCTGTAAAATATCAAAAATTCGTAAAAATTTTGGCCTAAAATATGAAGACGTTGTTTTACCTACCAGTGTGAATGTTACAGAGGGTTATCATGTATCATGTTATAAGAATTATATTGCCCTAAAGAAAAAATATTACGATGAAGAAGAAGCATCAACATCATCCGACGTATCTTCATTTGAACCAAGTATTAAAACACATTTAAAATATATTAAATAGTAAAAAAGGCAGTGATGTAACTCTTAACATGTGTTCATTCGTGATATTTTATTTTTAAGTTTTTATTACAGATATTGTGCGCCCTGTTGAAGATACATCTCAACAAAATGCAATCCCATGCGAGATAGTGACGCCTGATGCAAATATTATCCATGTGAAGTATCAACCTACAAAGAACAATATGTATCCGCGGATGAGACATTAGAAGAAGCACAAAGTTTCAAGAAAAATGAAACACCATGTTATTTTTGCCAAAAAAGATATAAAAAAACACAAAGGACGATTGCAGCCGTTACAAACTGGACAAAAAGAAATCCTCAAGGAAAACCTACATAAATATTCCGAGTTTCTTAAAGATTCTGAAGTTTTAAAAAACCTAGGAACTTCACCAAATGAAATTCATTACCACAAAATCTGTCGCGTTGATTTCTTTAATAAATTAAAAGCAATTGCCACCAAAAGACTGCAAACAAGTTATCATATAAGTAGAAATTGTCATGAAAAAGCCTTCGAGGAAATATGTAGCTTTATAGAGGAAAATGTACTAGCAAAAGAGCATTGCTATTTATGGAGTTATTTAAATAATTATTATATGGCTGCGATGACAAAATTTGCAGGACACGATGACGAATACAGTATTACTTTTAATGAACAACACTTACAAAACAAAATAATTAGAAAGTATGAAAATGAGATTAAAATAATGACTATGCACAATAAAAAAATAGTTATGCCGATAAATCACACAATAGATGATGGTCTATTTTCACTCTTAAAAGACAAAGATATTCTTCAGAATGCCGCTTTAATTTTACGACGACAAATCCTAAACATAAGAAAGACTGCATTGCCAACAATTTTGAAGACTACTGACTTATTGAGAGGAGAATGCTCAATACCGCAAGAAATAACTGATTTTTATACGACATTATTGGGTGGTTTCCAACGTCGACGTAGAACTAACATTAATTGTCAGAGAAAAATTAAATCACTGTCTGAAGATTTGATTTACGCTGTTAAAAATGGTAAAATTAAAACTAGAAAACATATAACACTAGGAATGACTTTGAAAAGTTTGACAAGTAGCCGTAAAATCATCGACATAACTAATAGGTATGGTCATTGCTGTAGTTATAACGTTATAGAGGAGCTAGGAGAAACAGAAGTTACTTTTTCGTCGATTAATCGAGGAACTATATGTCCTGAAGGTATTTCTTTGTCCCCTGATTTATTTACTGGGGTAGCTTTTGATAATTTTGACAGATATGTTGACACTACCAGTGGGAAAGACACATTACACGATACTGTTGGCATTATATACCAGAATATATGTGTACAAGAATATGCACCAGAAAGTTTTGAAGTTAGTATTGCAAGTGGATCGAAAAGAAGACGAACGTTTGATACTATAACTCCAGAACTAACTTCATACAACAAGAGAGCTAGAATGGAAGAAGTTTTACTGCCAAATGAGGGTGATCAACACCAATCTATTCCAGAAAATTTACAACTAATTAAAAAATTGGATGCTCTTTGGATGCTGTCCCATGCACTAAAAGTTTCAGAAACTCCAATGTGGGTTGGATTTAATAGCCGATTTAAAAAAGGTATAAATTCTTCAAAACAAAAAAAATTTGTTACCTTACACAAATTAACATATCGCCTACTAATGTATCAGTTGTAATAGAAACCTTGAAACAAAGTCAACAAATAGCGATGGAATTAAATCAACCTTACATTGAAATAACATATGACTTAGCAATTGCAAAAGTAGCAATGCAAATCCAAGCCACAGAAAAACCTTTATACAACAATCTATTTATTCATTTGGGACCGTTCCATATTCCCAGTGAGAAATGATTCGTCGATCGATGTCGAAACGATGTCGAATCGACGTCAATTTGACGGTATCGATGTCGATTCGACATCATTTCGACATCGATCGACGAATCATTTCTCACTGGGTTATGCTTGCCTATTTTAAAGAC
>NW_011962974.1:0-3068 GCF_000949405.1 Vollenhovia emeryi
CACACGCACACGCACACGCACACGCACACGCACACGCACACGCACACGCACACGCACACGCACACGCACACGCACACGCACACGCACAGCACACGCACACGCACACGCACACGCACACGCACACGCACACGCACACGCACACGCACACGCACACGCACACGCACACGCACACGCACACGCACACGCACACGCACACGCACACGCACACGCACACGCACACGCACACGCACACGCACACGCACACGCACACGCACACGCACACGCACACGCACACGCACACGCACACGCACACGCACACACACACACACACACACACACACACACACACACACACACACACACACACACACACACACACACACACACACACACACACACACACACACACACACACACACACACACAAACGGCTCTTTCAGGGCTATATGATGTGCAAAATCCGACCGGCAACCTGGTATATGCCAATAATGCAAGGGTTACTTTAATGTACTGTATTCTTGCGGAAAAAAATGGCAGCGACTTCTTTTTTTTTTAAATTGAAGAGGAAGGTTCGTACTTTATGTTCCTGTAAACAGTATCCCCGAAAAAAAATGTAGCAAGTCCATGCACTCCGTCAAACTTTGTAATTTTCAATATAACAAACATGCCCTCACATTTAAGGTGTTACAGTGGTAGGGATGCATCACACCTAAAAAATAAATATAGTATCTTAGAGATTTCAAGCTTTAATTTAAAAAGAAGAACATAATTTTACGATGATTTTTCGCGGAGTTACCGTCAGTCAAAGTTGACCAATTTTTGCATAAAATTTTTCTATGCCATATTTCTTTTGAGCAGTGTAGTTGCTAAAACATGCGCGGTAAGAGGGTAACAGTTCTGATTAAAGATACTTTGAATCCATTTTTATGTCCATTTTTGCATAAAGATATTATTAAAACGTTTTTATTAATATTAAAATTGATAATTAAAAGAATTCTTGGAGATTTAAAATTTAATTTTTGATAGTGAAAAAAATTAACTTAAAAAATCATCTTGGTCAAATCGGAACTCGGATGACCGCGGAACGGGGGGCACTGTCACCACAGTTATTTCATTTTACAATTTTCTTATGTGAAAGTACAACTAATATCAAATTGTAATCTAAAAAGGTGCTTCCTAGGTAGAAAATATCATGCTCATTGCAAAAAGCAATTATTGATTATTTCCGAACTACGTGAACGCGGCCGTGGCAACGCTGAGGCGCGCGGCGACTCACTCACGCACACTAGTAGACGCGTGGCTCACGAACGTGCGCCTGTTTAAAAAGCGATGCGGATTCGCTAATTTTTAAATAATAATAACTACTTTGTGAGGTGTGACTCGAAAAAATGGTTCGGGACACTTCGACTCAGTTTTTCATGAGAAATATCACTATATAAATGGTGGGCGCGAATTAGAATACACCCTGTATACACGTTATTGCGAATAGTATTATCACAGCCCCTCCCGGTGGTCGAGCTGGCTAAGACGCCCGTCACGGATTGTAGGGAGGTCCCAGGTTCGAATCCTTTCCGCGTCCTGTTGTGCAGAAGCCAATAGTTTTTGCAATATTTTTCTTTTCAAGATTCATTTAAATTACGTTTTTCACTTTTACTTTATACAGGGTGTCTGATGCAAAAGTAGCCAACTTGAAAATAGTGGTAGATTGGGTTAAACTAAGGAGAAATGTCATGTGCCGCGGTACAAAAGTAACAATAGTTATCGAGTAATTAATTTACACGTTTGAGCGAATGAGGATGCAGGAGACGGTGGGCCGGACTCGGAAGGCATTTAAGAAAATCGATCGATGAGCGGGAGGTGGAGCGACGCGCTAGATACGAGGTCTGTTCAAAAAGTATCGCGAATTTTGAATTTCCGCGGGCTACGTATATTCGATTTTCGATTTTTTTGTGGCGTTATGTTGGTACTCATGTCCCTCACTCATGCTGACAAGTCCGGCCATTTTGAATGTTCAGTTAATTTTTGACAGCTATTTTGCTTGGACGTGTTTTGGCTCGTCTTCGATTTTTGCCAATTCCAAGAAATGGATCAAAGAATATGTATCAAATTTTGTGTGAAAAACAAAATTAAGTGCGCGGACGCATTCCGAATGTTGACTGTGGCATATGGTGAAGCTACCTTGAACCAAAGCAACGTTTATCGGTGGTACAAAATGTTCTCAGAGGGCCGAGAAGATGTGAACGACGAAGAGCGTGCCGGACGCCCGAGCACGTCAATAACAGACGAAAACATTGATGAAGTGAAGAAAATAGTATTGGCCAATCGTCGAATCACCGTCAGAGAAGTTGCTGTGGACCTAAACATATCGATTGGCTCGTGCCATTCGATTTTTACCAATGATTTGGGCATGAGACGGGTCGCCGCGAAATTCGTACCAAAATTGCTCACTTTCGATCAAAAACAGCATCGCATTAACACTGCTACGGAGCTGTTGAACTCTGTCCGCGACGACCCAAATTTGCTCCAGAGGGTCATAACTGGTGACGAATCATGGGTTTATGGTTATGACGTGGAAACCAAAGCTCAATCATCCCAATGGAAGCTGCCGCACGAGCCAAGACCGAAAAAAGCGCGCCAAGTTCGGTCGAATGTGAAGGTTTTGCTTACAGTTTTCTTCGATTGCAGGGGCGTGGTGCATCATGAGTTCTTGCCACAGGGTAGAACGGTCAATAAGGAATATTACCTGCAAGTTATGCGGCAATTTGCGCGAAGCAATCCGCCAGAAACACCCGGATTTGTGGAAGAACAAAAATTGGCTTTTGCACCATGATAACGCCCCTGCTCACACATCGTTGCTTGTGCGCGAATTTTTGGCCAAAAACAACACACTAATGATGCCGCAGCCACCGTATTCCCCAGACCTGGCCCCCTGTGACTTTTTCTTGTTCCCGAAACTGAAGAGGCCCATGAAAGGACGACGCTACGCCACGATTGAGGAGATAATGACGGCATCGAAGGAAGAGCTGAACAAGATCACAAAAAAGGATTTTTTGAAGTGCTTCGAAGATTGGAAAAAACGTTGGCACAAA
>NW_011962975.1:0-3068 GCF_000949405.1 Vollenhovia emeryi
AAATTGAAAACTAAAAATTTTAATACTTTTTCTTAGTAATTTTTATTAAAATTCCTGTGTAGCTACCTTTAAAATCATAAACAAACTACCATTTTCATTTACAAGGTCACACCTGCCCCCTCCCGCAACGGTCGGTACGGATTGAACACACACACACACACACACACACACGCGCGCGCGCGCGCACGCTTAATTCTTCTCGCGGCGCAGACTGACCGAGCAAGCGAGATCCACTCTACACCTCAGACATGGTTTGGGTATGGTTATATTTTAACGAAGTGGAGCCCCCCCCCCCCCGAAGGGGGGTGGACATACTATCTCCACGCATGTACTTCCACCATTGTACTGTTCCACATAGGTTTGCAACTTTCCACGTGAAGCGAGATTCACTCCACACCTCTGACACAGGGTGGGTAGGGTTATTTTTAACGAAGTGGAGCCCCCCCGAAGGGGGGGCGGAACATACTGTCTCCACGCATACATTTTTCTACCCACATATAAGTCACTCCCCTCCACCAAATGTAGATAGAAAAATGTATGCGTGAAGACAGTGTGTTCCGCCTCACCTTCGGGGGGGGGGCTCCACTTCCTTAAAAATAACCCTACCCACCCTATGTCAGAGGTGTGGAGTGGATCTCGCTTGCTCGGTCAGTCTGCGCCGCGAGAAGAAGCGTGCGCGCGCGCGTGTGTGTGTATGTGTGTTCAATCCGTACCGACCGTTGCGGGAGGGGGCAGGTGTGACCTTGTAAATGAAATTGGTAGTTTGTTTATGATTTTAAAGGTAGCTACACAGGCATTTTAATAAAAATTACTAAGAAAAAGTATTAAAATTTTTAGTTTTCAATTTGTTATATCTCCTAAACCAATGCCGTCCCCCACTTGATTCTTGCGGGGAATTACTCAGAAAACTCTCCCCTACAACATATCTAAGTGGCGAGGAAATCGGTGAGGTGTGACCTTTTCTGCATATTTACCATTAATTCTTACAATGAACACGTGCGTATTTTAAGTCCACGCCATTTAATATGAACTACTTCTTTTTATTCTGTGAATTAAAAATAATTTAAAAAATTATTTTTTAATAAGAGAATAACTTTTTCCATAATTATTTTTCTATATGTATATCTACTAAAAATATTATACATAAGATTTTAAAAAAGATGTGTTTATATGTCAACGTATTTTGATTTTTTCGAAGACTTTAAAAATAATCTGTTAATAATACTATTGAGTACTATTGAGTAATACTTATCAATAATTTAGTAATACTTGCAAACATTTAGTAATATTTACTAATAATTTAGTAATACTTGCTACATTTAGTAATACTTACTACATCTAGTTATACTTATTAATAATTTAGTAATACCTAAAAATAATGTGACAAGTATTACTAAATTATTAATAAGTATAACTAGATGTAGTAAGTATTACTAAATGTAGCAAGTATTACTAAATTATTAGTAAATATTACTAAATGTAGTAATGCATGCTATAAGTAGGTATATACATTATCATATTATTTAATAATTCAACAAACTGTTTTATAATTCATGCAATATTGTTTATCAAACATTATTGGTCCGAATTTGAAATAGCCACGTATTTATTCGAAATGGATACAGACTTTGTTGTGTATTCTTATGTCGTATTATCGTATCATATTGTTACGCCCGCTAATATTGGACGCCCAGTATCTGGCGATTTGGCGAATTCCCTCTATGATGTTCAAGTTGCCTGGTTACGGTGGTGTTTTGTTGTTAACACGTTTGTAAACGAATTCAGAGTTTGGCCCCTGCCTGGTGCAGACGTTCGAGGGCCGTTCTTTCTGTGTAATAAAGATCTTTTTCCTTCCTCACACGGCTCTATTTCAATTACGCGAGCGCGCACGCGAGTACGCGAGTGCGCGAGTGTGCGAGTGCGCGAGGTGTTGTGCGGACGGCGGAGCCGGACGTAACATTTTGGGGGCTCGTCCGGGATCTCCGGACAAGCAGCGGAGAGTCAGGACGGCTTACGCCACAAGGAAAAGACGCCGCGAGGAGACGACGCCAACGGAAACGACGCCAACGAGCGAACCGTCAAACACGATGGAAATTGCGGCGGTGATGGCAGAGATCCGCCAGATGCGCAAGGAACAGACGCGCCGGGATCAAGACTTCGCGGCGGCGTTGCGTTCCCGAGACGAGGAGCTACGCATTCTCAAAGAACAGCTAAGTCACTCCGAAAATAGACTTCTTGGGGGCGCGGATTCGGGGCGCGTGAGTGCAGGATGTCCTTCCGCGGGTGAGGGCGACGCGCGCGCGATGTTGGGCTACAAATTGAAGCCCGACACCTTCGACGGGACGGTGTCGTTCCGCGAGTTCCTCACACAATTTAATTTGGTAGCGCGCGCGAATCAATGGAGCGACGCTTCGAAAACCGTCGCCCTCGCCGCAAGTTTAAGGGGAAAAGCGCGCTCCGTTTTGGAGACTGTGCCGGATTTCGAGAATTTGGAGTTCGCAGATTTAATATCGAAACTCGAATTGCGTTTCGGTGAGGCACACTCGCAACAGTCTTATTATTCTCAATTCGCGAACCGAAGGCAAAAATTCGGAGAGGATGTGGCCACTCTGGGGTCGGAATTGGAAAGACTCGCACAGTTCGCGTATCCCGAATGCCCTTACGCCGTACGCGATAAGATAGCCTGTGCGCAATTTATCGCTGCGCTTACAGACGGATTTATGAAGCGGACTCTCCAGTTAGAGGGAGTCTCTTCTTTGAAAGTTGCGATCGAAAGAGCGAAAGTGATTAGAATAATTCAGGGGGGGAGTTTCGAAAGAGAAAAAGGGAATTTGGTAAATGTTCACTTTAGGGTAGTCAGCTCCGATGACCTTGACCTTGACATATGTTGTCAAGGTCATCGCCCTGAGTAACCTTCAAGAGGTTTTAGCCGTCGCTCGTAGTTCGTTAAAAAGTTATATGCATACAAAATTGATTAAATAAAGCATAATTTTACGAATCATATACATGTCTTGAAGTCTCATGATCACGTATTACGATTTCCGTAACTACTAAACACAAGGAATATT
>NW_011962976.1:0-3068 GCF_000949405.1 Vollenhovia emeryi
GTTGGGCCGTGCCCCTCAAGACTAAAGGCGGAAGCGAGACGGCTGACGCTATCGCCGAGATAATTCGGGAGAGCGAAAGATGTCCAAAAAACCTACAAACTGATATGGGGAAGGAATTTTACAACACCTACGTGCAACGACTTTTGAAGAAACAAAACATCAATCTCTATTCCACGTATTCCATAATGAAAGCGTCAGTCGTCGAGCGGTTCAATCGCACATTGAAGAACGCCATGTGGAAGATGTTTACACTCAATGGAAGTTACAAGTGGACGGATTTATTGCCGCGACTCGTCACAGAGTACAACGCGCGCAAGCATCGCACCATCGGCATGCGGCCCGTCGACGTCACCCCCGCGGTTGCCGACAGGCTCCTGAAAACGGTGTACAGCCACGTAAAAATCGCCGGTCCGGCAAGGTTCAAAGTGGGCGACGCGGTACGCGTTAGCAGATACAAGACGATATTCGAGAAGGGTTATACGCCAAATTGGACCACCGAGGTGTTTAAGATCGTTACAGTACAACGCACCAATCCCGTAACGTATCTACTCGAGGATTATCGCGGAGAACTCGTCGCAGGGGCGTTCTACGAGTACGAGTTGCATCGCGCCACTAACCCAGATGTGTATCTTGTGGAAAAGGTACTGCGCAGGAAGGGTGACAAGGTTTATGTGAAATGGTTGGGATTTGATGGATCGCACAATTCATGGATAGACAAGAACAATGTGCTTTAATTTTTAAAGAATGTATTTATTCTATTAAACATGTATAAGAATATATTGTGACGTGCGTTTGCTCCCGGGCTCGTCCTCTCCGGGGATCACGCGTCCCAAACGAATAACTTCCCTCTCGAGTCCGGCCTCGAGCCTCTCGGCGAGCGCGCGCAAGAGTTGGGCGCCAGGTACGGTATTCCCGTACCGCCTAAGATCCGATACGTCGTTACGCTCGCGGAAATCGAGGCCGGTCCTGCCGGCACTATCCCTGGCAGTCAGCCTTCTCAGCTGGATTCGATAGAATGTTTGTGGCTCGGAGGAGGAGGCGCGATTAAAGAAAAGAAAGTATCACATAGAATCGACGCTTTATTACACTCTTCTTACTATAACACATAAAATGACACGCGAGAGAGTCGACTGCTTGCTCAATATAAGCGACGGTTTAACGCGAGATTCGACGTCGTAAGAACAACTTAACGCGAGACGCAATTACATAGCACAAATCATCTTAACGCGAAATATGACCACATGCCGCGAGAACGAATACGGTAATATAATGTGGAACCGACAGAATATGTACGAGAACGAATACCATAATATAATGTGGAACGACCGAATTATACCGCTATAAAACATCCCATGACGCCGGGATACGTATATTAACGCGGGACTAAGTGACCGACGGCGACAGAAAGTTCGATACGCGACCTCGCATAACCGAACGCGAATCTACTGTACACGCTATATTGAGAGACCCGCTTGTCTGTGGTGGGACGGGATTGCGGATAGGATCCTCGCGATGGATCCGCTATTAGTCACCGGGATAGGCAGCTACCCGTTTCCTCTACTTATGAGCCTTTCGTTAGTCGGCTCTGATTAATCCGGTACCCCCCTTTTACTGAAACGCGAACGAGTATCTGCCTTCCCGGGAAATTCTAAAATCTGGCCTGAGCGGTGGTCGCCGGCTTGCCTGCGTCCGGTCTCGAAGGCCACAGGTCGTCGTCCCTCGGCTCCGGGGCTCGTCGCTCGGCTCCGGGGCTAGTCGCTCGGGGCCGGTTCCTGGGATCGCTCCTCTCGGGTCTCCGCCTCGCACCACAGTACTTCCCAGGGAGGTTGCGAGCCCTTATCTTAATCCTCACTCCCCTCTCGGGACTACCCCCAGCGGTCGCCGCCCCGCACTCGCCCCTTTTCGATGGTCCTGGCGGGCCCCGTTGTACGGGCCGTTTCCCGGAATGAATCGCCCCCGGCTGGCCAGGCCGCGGGGCATCCAACCGGCGCTTGCCGCTCCTGGGCCCGGGCCTCGTCTCTCGCTCGGCCGTAGCGAGGACGGCCCTCCTGGTTGGCGACAGCTTAGAGGCGCCTTCCTGGCACCGTTTTCCTCTGCCTTCGTCTTGGGGGAGGCGGGTCCGGCGCCACCGGGGTGTCTCCTCTCGTGGCCTCGGATGGAGCATCCGCTTCGACCCTCTGCCATCGCCTCCACTCCCCAGCCATCTCGCGACTCCGTCTCTCCATTCGTGAGCCTCTATCGGACCAACCGCTCGGCCAACCTAGCTCAAACTCAGCGCCATTCGGCGTCATTAGTATACATTTCGCGAGTACCTAAAGTCCTACAGGGATCGCATTCCCTCCTACCCCGAGGGTGCGACCCCAGGTTCCCCACTCGGCTGGGCCTCGGCCCTTGTGACGGAGCCTTTACTAGGCGTCACGTCACAATATTAAATACATATATACATATATACATATATAGTTGTGTCATTTATTTTACATGTGAATAAACATATACTTGTAATAATTACTATTCTATAATGTACAATAATACTGTGAATATATTATAGAGGTATCTGGTAATGTCCCCAAGGTAACGTGTTGGTCGAGTCAGGCATGACGTATCGTTTGTCGTCGTATGGACTCAGAGCGATTTTCGTCTCGGCTATAGTGTAAACTTGATGCAGTTTAGATCGAATACACGACTGCTGACGCGTCATCTCGATCTCGTCTCGCAGACAATGTGTGTAATCATCAAAAGATATTGTTCGCGCTACTACATTACTTTTGACACCTTTCGCCTTCTTCGTATCCTTCTTACCATCGACTCGCAACGCATACATTTTCGCTCTGAGTCCCACGAATTCCATCATGATCGCGCCATTGTTTTCGTCCTTCATTAGACCGGGCACTTTCTTATTTATAAGCGGTATGCCATACGCGTTGTCAACCGGATAATCGCTCGTGTCGAATCTGTTTATATCGCGCTTCACAGTCTCATATACATCCTCGCACTTGACGTGGTATATGAGACTGTCGGTATCGGTATACATGATTCTACACTTGTCACTGTACAGGGGCAGCATGTAT
>NW_011962977.1:0-3069 GCF_000949405.1 Vollenhovia emeryi
TAGTTCTATACAATAGAACCGATAAATAATTTTTTTTAAATTAATACTGTTTGAAAAATGTCCGATGGTACGAATTTTAATCAACAGAAATCACCGCTGTATCAATTTAAACTATCGATGAGTAATTATTACAATATAATGAAGTACGAATAAGATTAATTGATATTTAATTCTTCAATTAAACGTATCGCGATATAATTCGACTCAAAGTTCTGCATTCTGACCAGCATTTATATGATTCCGTTAATAAACGAAAAATTTGAAAATTATACATTTCAGCCATCGGCCGTCATACAATTTTCTACATCGTTTCAGCTCATAATTTATAAATTCGTTTGAGATTTTACAAAAGTTTATTCTCGTGAAAATCTCGGCTTTTACCGAACAACTTTCGCGCAATAATCATATAAACATATCTAACCGAATAAAAAGTTTTATACGCATATGAATTATATCTTGCACTATTTTCAGTTTTCTTGAACGCTATTTTAATAGAAATCTTATATTTTTCTATTACAGATTCATCGTAGTTAAACTCCGCTGCTGCGCGTAAATTGGTGAGTCAAATAATTTTTTAACGAGGCAACGAATCTACATTTCGTAGATCGTAGATTGTAGATGATAAATTAGTATATTTCGTAGATCCTCTGGGAAAAATTTTGACCGTTTTTTGTAGTTAAGCAACTTAACATTTCGGTTATTGCCACTTAAGTGAAAATTATCTTTGCGTTACTGAATATCGACAGAACTAATTGAGAGAATTGATTAGTATTACTTTAATATCTTGGATATACCATAGATAGAACAGCTAATTGTGATTTTTAGTTACGCGGGATAAAATTTGTAAAAGATTAGATTTACGAACTATCTAAATAATTCGATTACTAATTGTGGGCCCCAAAATGGGCTGCAACTGACTTTTTTTTCCAGAGTACATTTCGTAGATCGTAGATTGTAGAACATAAATTAGTATATCTCGTAGATCCGTTGCCTCAAAATTGATAGAGTACAACATAATTTCGTATTTATTTTTATACATTTACTTTAACGAAAGAGAGTGATCGCGACTTTAACTGCGAAGGGTTGGGTGTCCCGTAATTTTCATGCAAAATATGACGAACATTATTAATATATTCGTCGAGTTAATCTCTTGTAGTCTATCAATTTTTTATTAACAAATTTATATAAAAATTTATATAATGACGTGAGACAGTATATTTTATCGAGAACGCTGAAACTTAATATTATTTTTGTACATCATTTGAAATTACTGATTAACTGGAATATTCAATTGTCGGCCTATCGTACGGAAAGTCTCTTTTCTCTGGGTCTCACGTCATTTATTTTGTACTGTTTGTGCACCCCGCGATACACTTTCAAGATGCGTCTCGCATGAATACATGCACAGTCGCGCGCATCTTCGTATTTTTACGGTTGTTTTCGCGGTCGGTTTTCGCGATCGTTTTTCAGGAAAAAGTTAAAGAAATTATTAATTGTTTGACTTTATTAACATCATAAATTTTAGTTTACCGCGGAATATAATTCAAATATATTAAAATATATATAACGCGAAGTAAGTTTTGTTTCCGTGTCTATACTTGAATTTTGAATTCAAAGATCGAGTCAACACCTATTCTCGAGCAAATAACGGATGTCGAAATATAATTGATTAGTTTTATACAGTAAATATTTTGAATTAATTTTCTTCTTTAATTAACTTCTCGTGGTCGTGCATTTTTTTTACACGATCGATGCTCGCATACAGTTCGAACCGTACGAAATATTTGTCGGTGACGATAATCCGACTATGGAAGGAATTTTCTTCCTTCCTGATCTCTGGTCAAAATGATCAGACTGTAAGGCCAGGAGCAACGAAAGGTATGTCCTATCTGGCCCAACGAAGGGACACGCCGAGTTAGTGGTCAATATTGGCCACTTTGATGTATTATGTGAAAGTGTTGTACGATATATGTTGATTTCTTCTTATGTGCAAAAATTCGGGTGGGTTATATTCTTTCCTTCTTTACTTATTCTTGCATATGTACAAGATTAAAAAGACCCCTATTAAATCGCGCGCGTATAACTCCAAACCTCTTATAAATCGCGTCGCGGTTTTAACGAAAGACTCGCAGGTTTATTAACAAAAAGGTGAAACGCGGAAAATAAATAATAATCGAAAAATAAATTACTCTTTTGGAATGTCTTTAAAAATGCTTCGACATGAAAATTACTATTTTTGTGCAAAAAATGTTGAGTATTTTACTGTTCTATTCAGAACGGATTAGCCATATTCTAAAAATGATTACCATACAGACTTTATAACGTATACAATCTGTGTGGTGACTTTATCGTTTGCCATTTTTTGTTCAAGAAGATAAACTTATTAGATATTTCATAGGTACGAAATCCGCGCTAACCGTTGCGTCGGTATATTCATAGTAAAATACGTGAGAAATCGTGAATAGCCAATTTTCATCACACAGATAAAATATATTACAAATCTATTACAAACTGAATATGAATTAAAACTATAGAACAAATAATTTTTCGCGATAATCGTACGCGTCGAATACATTTCAGTGATTGCAGTGATAAGAAATTAAAAAAAAAGTTCTGCAGCACATTATTCGCATTAATATGCTCATCAAATAATATGCTAATTGTGGGGATCTGGATATTATGCTTTATGAAATGTCGTAAATCTATTAATTGCATCATTAGACTTCGCGTTTTTAGAACTATATGTACCAAGATTTATTTTCTATACCATATACGGGGTGAGTCTTTCCATATCCGACAAAATTTTTGAGAAGGTAGAACGGATCGAGATGAACGGAAAAGTCCTGTACCATTTTGCAATTTTCGTAATAGTTAACGAGTAATTAATTATTAAAAATTGTTGTCTTAGGCCGGCCTATCGCCCAATTCGAGCGCGTGGCGAGATGTGCGCATAGCAATATCGATCGCCGGGCGGTCACATTTTGCCACGCGCTCGAATTGGGCGGTAGGCCGGCCTAAGACAACGATTTTTAATAATTAATTACTCGTTAACTATTACGAAAATTGCAA
>NW_011962978.1:0-3071 GCF_000949405.1 Vollenhovia emeryi
TATTTGTCGAGATATTTCACCGGTCCGGTACTTTTTCCCCACCCTGTATCTAGTGCTTCCTCTGCGAAAGAACTTTTTAATTTCTTAGTTCCTCTCTTCTCATACATAGATTGGTTTTGGGCACAGTGTGTATTTGCTAGTGCTAAAGCAGACTTTACTGGACAATCATCTATAATTGGAGATGGTAGTGACATTGAGACTGCAGTTGGGGACGTGATTGGTGATGAAATTGGCTGTAAAAGATGGCATGACAGCAATGATTCCTCTGAGCAAGATGATTCAGCTTCCTTTTCTTGCGAAATCATAAAGTTCTGAACAAAATTATGACAAATTAACCACATATAATAAAAGTTTAACTTCTAAATAACTTCCAAAACAGTTAAATTTGTTAATTAAAAATATCAATTTTCTTATTGTTATTGCATTTAAACTGTTAGAATGAATGGAATATAAGAATATTAGAATAAATGGAATAAGGATATTAAATGCCTGGAGATTTTTATCATGATGAACTTGAATAAGTTGCCGAGTCTCTAATTCCGCAGATGTTGATGACATCGGTGCTGATGTACACTGTGAATTAGATGAGGGACCAAGGTTGGAAAAGCTTTCAGCCTGAGCGACGGTTTTTAGCAAAAACAGTAGATGACTGTACAAATTCCACTTTGGGATATAGATTTCATTGGGACTCTTCCCACTACACCTCTGCTTCGACTCTCTTACTTTTTTGTGATTGTCCATGAAAGTATCTTTCATGTTCAAAAATCTCTTCTTTACCATAACATCTTTAACATTCGAATACAGGAGTGAGCAACGACCCAGATAGCAACGCGTGTTGATCATATTTCATCATATCATGATTTTCTAATTCTGATAGATATTTGTCCCATTTTTCGTAATCATATCATGATGACACATGTTATGAGTACAATGTAACATGTTCTTGAGGACAAACTGTGATCTCAGATTTTACTGTTATTTTTGCATTCCCTGATAATCATACATTTACAACAATCAACTGTCATGTTTTGTAAGTCAAATATGTCATGGTTGTCATCATTATGTCATCGTAATAAAACATGTCTAAAATTATACTTGCCACATGGCAAGAATAAATTCACAACTGTCAAGGCTGTGTTCGGAGAGTCATTATCAGTGCTATGTATCATTTTATTGCTATGTTATATGCAAAGGTATAATAGGAAGTTTTTGCAAGGCCGTCTGCAAAAGCGGGAAGCACATGACACTCTTGCATAAAGGCATAATGCACAACGCATAAGTCCCATTCTACTAATAAGTGATTTAAGCCCTAAGCTTTAAGAAATTGACCAATCACGGTCAAGTACAGGTATGAGTGGAATACGCGACTGTGATTAGTAATTTCTTAAGGCTTAGGCTGAAATCACATGGTGCAGAATAGAGCTGCGGAATAGAACGTGCGTCATAGAAGCAACCAATCAGAGCCAGACATTTCCGTCACTCGTTGATACGGCAATCATTGCAATTTTGGCCGATACAATTTAGAATAAATAATATAATGGATAATAAACCTATTATAGCAGGAGTTTATGTAGGAAAATCGAAACCATCTGATTGTCACAAGTTTATGGAACTATTTGTTAATGACGTTATGAAAGTAGTAGAAAATGGTGGTGTAATTGTCCAAAATAGAAAAATTCCTTTACATATAAAATGCTTTATTGCGGATGCACCAGCAAGAGCATTTATTTTGAATCACCGTGCTCATATGTCCTCAAATGCTTGTTCCAAATGCAAAGTTTTAACTTAAAGGTTTCAGTGTTTCTAAAAGAATGGTATTTAATGTTGTGGATTCACCATTACGAACTGATGTGGAATATGAATTATGTCAAGATGCAGATCATCATAATGGTAAAAGTCCATTATCTGTACTGCCTGGGACTGGTGTCAAATGTTCCTTTTGAATACATGCATTTGGTTTTACTTGGTGTAACAAAAAAATTAATTGCTGCATGGCTTGAGGGAAAATACGCTATATCTAAATTGTCTGGTTGACAAATTAACATTATTTCAAAAAGACTACTTTCAGCGAGTGTGTATTGTCCGCGTGAATTCTCTCGTCGCTGCAGAGATATTATAGAATATAAAACTTATAAAGCTACTGAATTTCGTATGTTTTTAATATATACTGGGCCTTGTGTATTACACAACGTGGTATCACCAGACGTTTATTTACATTTCCTATTGCTGTCTTGTGCTATCCGTATTCTTATGTTTCATGCTGCAAGTAATGAAGATATTTTATTTGCTGAACAAGCTTTGCGACAATTTGTAATTTTCAGTAAAAATTTATACGGGACAGATTTTATGTCATATAATACACACGGTTTACTTCACCTTGCTAATGATGTTAGATTGTTAGGGCACCTAGACTCATTCTCCGCATTTGATTTTGAAAATTACATGCCGGAATTTCGAAGTTTTATGCGTAAACCTCATCTTCCATTGCAACAATTTGTAAGAAGGTTGCACGAGTTAAACATGTGTGCTTTGCCTTCAAAACCAAGGCATTCTGATGACATAATTCGTGTATCAGGTACTCACCAGAAAGGTCCTCTTGTGCGTGACACACCTTCCACGTGCACTCAATTTAAATTATTAAAAATTGATCATTTTACATATGGAATAAATGATCGTGATAATTGTTGTTTATTACAAGACGGTACCGTTTGCATAATACAAAATAGTACTGAAATATCAAGTAACTATTATTTTATTATTAAAAAATTTACGGATATTACAAACTTTTACAATTCTGTAATTGATTCTAAGTCAATAGGAGTGTATCAATGTTGCAATTTATCAGAATTATCCATTGTTGCGTTATCGAATGTTTACACAAAATGTTTTAGAATTCCGAAATGGTGTGGAATAATTGGTAGAGAAGAAAACATTCTTAGAAACATCTGGGTTGTAGTCGCAATGCTCCCAGACAAAAAATAAGTTGTATTCAATAATTATATTTGTATTCAGTTGTATTTGTATTCAACAATTATATGTATATACTATTAATAGTATGTTCACCCCCCCCC
>NW_011962979.1:0-3070 GCF_000949405.1 Vollenhovia emeryi
TTTTTTTTTATATACATTATATAAAAATTTGATGATTTCAATGAAATTCTGAAATTTTGAAATTAATATCCTTATAAGCAAGAATTTGATCGTTTGAAGTTTGTGTTTATTTCCTAACTAAAATTTGGTTTGGTTTTCCGTCATTATTTTCCAGATGGAAGAAATATGTGGAAAACACCCTGGTTCAAAAGTTTACGTTTATAACAATTATTCTTATAACAAGGACTCTCGTAATAAGAATTTTCTGCGATGTAGTACTCGTCGATCTTCAAAATGTTCTGGTACTGTGTATATCGATAATTATGGCAAAGTCCATTTACTTCACGGTCATAATCATATTGAGACACCAGAAATAATCGAACAATTTGTTATGAGACAAGAAATGTTGAAACTTTGTCGAGAGACTTGTTTATCTTTGAAAGAAATATTTGATAGTGTTTGCAGAAGGTCAGCATACATCATTAATCATTATAATCAATGTTATTATTTAATACAGTCAAGTGATTATTAATTTGTAATTGTTATTATGTATAGGTATCCTGAAACAGCCATAAGATTGTCATACGCAACACTAAAACCTACATTATACCGTGAACGAATCAAACTTCGCCCAAGTTTACCGAACGATATGGAAACTCTTGCTTCAAATTTGTCTGCATATTTACCTCTTAAAGAATTTTACAAAGAAAGTGTGACCTGCAGCGATGGAAAGAAAGCATTAATATTTACAAGTAATAAGCTGTTGCAAGAATTGCAAAGATCAACAGAACTTTATGTAGATGGCACATTTAATGTAAGCTCAAATTATATTGTATATCATTATTTTGTTTTTACATTCAAATAAATGAGATATTGAAATTTACAGTAACTGATTTTAGATTGTTCCAGGTACACCATTAATGAGCCAAATGTATTCGATTCATACCCGATATATAAATGTAGTAAGTACATTTTAATATAATATGTGTCAGCTTATTAGAATGTCGTATGTAAATATAATTTAATAAGTAGCAGAGACGAAAACATACAAAAATAATAATTGGAGCTCATTTGTATTTTAATCAGACATTTTTAAAAGGCTGTTTAATTATAAGTAACGAAGGGGGATAACTTATAGTCACCAGTGTTGATAAAAAAATAAAACGAGAAACTTATACTCGACCCGACTGGCAAATTCCTTTATTAATTTAACACAGCGTTTCGACCCTATATTTCGAGTCCTTCGAGTATTACTGCAAATCAACAACAATTAAGATTTAATAAATTAACAAGTAAAACGAATAAATGTTAAGAAACGAACCTAAGTGAGTCATCGTCGTCACATAAGACAGAGTCTAGTTATAAAAAATTTTGCACTTGTGAGCACTGTGGCTGTTGAGCTCGAACTAATTTGTAAGTATTGTCTTAGAGACAAAACAAGGTGATATTACGACCTATACAGGTTTGATTACACAGTCATATATTACATTTAAGTTTTCGGTGTCTGTAAATGTATCGTGTTGTTTTAGTCTTTTTGAAAAAAAACATTTCGGCAATTTCTCTTTTTCTAGTGATGCGCTCGCTATTTCTGGTTTCGACCAATTAAATTCGTGGTCATGTGATACACGGTGTTTATTAACTGCAGAGTGACATTTTTCATCTTGATGTCATTTCTGTGTTCGTTAATTCGGGTCAGGTGTCGTTTAGTTTGTCCAATGTAAGAGGCTTCGCAGTCGTTGCATTTAATACCGTAAATGACTTATGTTTTTTGTCCCAATTTATTTGATCTTTACCTTTTTTAATAAGTTTGTCCAATCTTTTTGGGACGGTATATACAGTGTTTAACCCCATTTTTTTCAAATTCGTACTAATTTTTTCCGTCAATCCTTTAATACAGGGGAGGATAATGCTTTTTTAAGGTCAAAACTTTTTTTGAAAAGGGTTGTGCAGTCACTCGGAACAGTATCTCGTCTTTTTACTTGATTGAGTCTAATGTCGACGTTCGTTTATAATTTTGTTAGGTAAAGAATTATTAAGTAAAATTTTTTAACTGAATCAATATTCTGTTTTGAGTATATTTTGTCAGAAAGTAAAATTGCATGGTTAACTAAACTAATAATAGTGTTAATTTTATACATATTTGAATGGGTGGCTAGAGAGGTAATTCACATATCGTCCAGAAAAGAATTTTATCAAAGACTAAGATTAACTTCGTTTTCTCCATATTCAATAATTACCATCCACGATTGAGATTCACCCACGAAACTGAATCACACAACTCCATTCCGTTTCTTGACGTGACACTAATTAAAGATGACAATAAGATCTTGACAAATTGGTACCACAAACCAACCTTCTCCGGACGATATGTGAATTACCTCTCTAGCCACCCTTTCAAATATAAGATTAACACTATTATTAGTTTAGTTGACCATGCAATTTTACTTTCTGACAAAACATACTGGAACAGAATATTGATATAGTTAAAAAATTTTAATTAATAATTTTGCCTAACAAAATTATAAACAAACACGTAAACATTAGACTCAATCAACTAAAGAGACGAGATACTGTTTCGAGTGACTGCACGACCCTTTTCAAAAAGTTTTGACCTTAAAAAAGCATTATCCTCCCCTGTATTAAAGGATTGACGGAAAAAATTAGTACGAATTTGAAAAAAATGGGGTTAAACACTGTATATACCGTCCCAAAAAGATTGGACGAACTTATTAAAAAAGGTAAAGATCAAATAAATTGGGACAAAAAACATAAGTCATTTACGGTATTAAATGCAACGACTGTGAAGCCTCTTACATTGGACAAACTAAACGACACCTGACCCGAATTAACGAACACAGAAATGACATCAAGATGAAAAATGTCACTCTGCAGTTAATAAACACCGTGTATCACATGACCACGAATTTAATTGGTCGAAACCAGAAATAGCGAGCGCATCACTAGAAAAAGAGAAATTGCCGAAATGTTTTTTATTAAAAAGACTAAAACAACACGATACATTTACAGACACCGAAAACTTAAATGTAATATATGACTGTGTAATCAAAACTGTATAGGTCGTAATATCATC
>NW_011962980.1:0-3071 GCF_000949405.1 Vollenhovia emeryi
AACTTTCGGAAACATTATTTGAAAGTTTATGGCGATAAATAATACCTCATACCTCAGTAGTTGAATTGGTGAGAGTGTGAGAGCCTAGAGTGTAAGGAGGTCCAGGTTCAAACCCTGGCTGAAGTAATGGGTACTTTCCAACAAGAGACACAGATTGACACAATGCAACACAGAGAATCATCTCATCCTTGTCTAGCAATGGCAAACAACAAAGATAAAACGATTCGTTGTGTTACACAGTGTCGCCTGTGTACGTTGCTGAAAAGCACCCAATACTATTCGCAATAAAATATCCGCCAAGTATGGTAGCGAATAATATTTCTTGTTCAGTTATCTACAAAATGTTTAATTTTTATTTACCGCATATACTATAAATATTATATAAAAGGTTTAGCCTCTATTTTAACAATATTTTGAAAAATATATTTTATACAAAATATATGTACAAAAACGTCACAAAGGTATCTGAGATATATCTAAATATTACAATATCTGATACAAAAAAACTATTGAGATATCGCTTGGATATCTGATTGTAAGTAATTAGCGGCCTGGCAACAGGACCGAAAGTGGGAACTATAAAATGAAGTGGAAAGAAAGGAAGGCGGGTCAGTCTTAATTAGGAAACAGAAGTGTTCGTTGGTTACGATTGAATAAAAGTTGCATTTTTATACATCGGCTGTTGTTTACCGGGGCTTGGAGTTGTGACGCGGAACCCGGCAACGATTCCTACAATTCTTCGTGCCCCGATGAGTTCGATGCACGACACTTTGGACGTGTATCATTGTACCTTCTTCGATGGACCATACAGCATACCGTAATCTTGTTTCTAATTCTTCCAAATCTTCAGGACGTGTTTTATACATTGTTTCTTTGCAATGTTCTCCCCCCCCCCTAAAAAAATCTAACGGATTGAGATCCGGAGATTTTGCAGGCCACCGTACGTATCGGACTGTACCGACCCATCCATTGTAAATCGTGTACCGCCAAAAATTGGAGGTACACGTCAAAATAAAAAGTATACGTAAATATGAGGTACATATAGGTCCACCAAAATAGAAGGGAAGATAGTACCTCGAAATTAGGAGTCATATTTTGAGGAGGTCCATTATTTATTATTAATGCCGATCACAGAAACATGTCTTGTTGGTGGATGCCCACAATATAGACGTAAAACGGAAGATTGATCCACATTATGTAATTTGCGAATGTACTCTGTACATTCGCAATTTAATTCTTAGCACTGGCCACGAAAAATGCCTCGAATATCTATATTACAAAACGCATCCATAATGTATGTAACAGATATGAAACACTTCGTGTCTTTAGCCGACGCGATTACGTAAGTATGGCACGACGAAGGAAAATAATAACAAAAGCTATCTCGTTGGTATGGAGACAGACATTTGGAGGTACAATTGTACCTCGTATTACTTCAGGAGGTAGGTACGGGAACCATTTGTACCTCCTAAAAAATGTACCGCGAATTTATAGATACCTCGAGCAGTAACCTGGAGACGGTATCCTCCAACTGATCATCATATATTCATTATTACCTCGTATATCATGTACCTCGTGCTAATGTACCGTGAAAAATATTGTCCCTCCTATTTTGGTGGGCTCATAATTATGTATACATTTTATTTTAACGTGTACCTCGAATTTGGCGGTACTACGCGTTACACGATTTACAGTGGCAGCGACCAGAAAACTGGTTGTTCAAATAATTCGTTACAATTCTGGCGTTGTGTTTGCCCAGCACCTTGCTGAGATACAACTTCGATTCTCCACAATGACGGTACTTTATCTTATAAATCGGGCAGACTCTGTCTTAAAAATTCCTTATATCATACGCCAGTTAAAATGTCTGAGAGAATAACTGGTATTAGTACTTTAGGTCCCATGATTCCAGCTAAGACATTCAGCTTCTAACAAATCCGAAAGTTTCTGATTCGTGTAACGTTGGAATTTTCATCGCTCCACGAACACTTGTAGCATTTATAACATCAAATAGACTTAGCCTGTATCCCCTACGCGTCGCTGATTTTCCTCTTGCACCTCGCTCCTCTACCCTAGCCGCTCACACAGCAAAGCGTGACTTCATTTTTCGCTATCGGATCGTGGGATATATCAACAAATAAACAATATTGCATGTCAGCCTACCGTTTCTTATTCACTCAGACGTTTTTGTTCATTACTCAATACAGATGGCTAAATCGAGTAACGCGGTTGACCGAAACCTTATTGTTAAATGTTATGGAAAGTGTATGTGAAGGAACTATTGCGAATTTTGTAAAATGGTATGACTTTTCTTCTCAGTTTGATACATCTACAATCACTTTTCAGTTGGTCAATAAGAAATTAGACAATCCATATATGTATGTTATACTATAGGTATAAATATACAAAATACAAAATACTGATATAAAACAATATGTTTTATCTTATAATTCATTATAAGTTAAAGAGGAAGGGATATTCTGGAGAGTTCCAAACCTATAATATCAGAAATACAGGTAGATACAGATTAATTTGTGTTACATATTTATTTTTTTTACTATAACTTAATTTTACATTGTCCAATATCTCTTCTATCTTTCAATGTAGAGTTCAGTGTAGAGGTAGAGTTTTAATCACTTTACATTCAGGTATGCACGTGATTGGTGCAGCATCCTATAGAATGGTGAAGGAGCTGTCTTCTTTGTGCCCCAATACCAGCAGAGATAGCAAAATAATTCTCGATAAGTTTGTTTTACTGTACACGGTTGGAATAGAATGGAAACTTATTAAAATAATTCGTCAGTATAGATTTTCGGTCTTCTATCAAGTGCTGAATCCTTTTGGACTTTGTGTCTTCGTATTCACTTTTCACGAATTCCTTGATCTACATCACAAATTAATATCAATTTTATTATTATACACATTTAGTTATACGTTATAACAGAGTCTGATATAAAATATTTTTCTATAAATAATTTTTTTTAGCAAAACCAGGATTTGTGGATATGTTAAAAACGTAATATAAAATAAAATAAAATTTTTCTCAGACAAAGTTTAAGAAAAAGATCTAA
>NW_011962981.1:0-3072 GCF_000949405.1 Vollenhovia emeryi
TATGATTATTATGGTGACAATAAAACAGTATGAGATATTGTTTTTTAACACTACAAAAGGTGTGATATCACCTAAAAAACTTACCTTTTTAAAAAAAGGTAAAAAAAGCACCAAGTCTAAGCTCCAATTCAACCGAATTTATTTTGTTACTCTATCTTTTTTGCAAAAGTATAATCTCTACAAAAATATCTTTACTGCAAAAGCATTTTCTTTACAAAAATAGTGTCGCCACAAAAATCTTCTGTACAAAAATGTCGTCTCTACAAAAATATCTTCTAGTGTGTATAAATATCCGCTGTTTTATTTGGCGCAATTTGTTGATATCATTACTTTTGTAGAGAAGATAGTTTTGTAGAGAAGATATTTTTGTAGAGACGACATTTTTGTACAGAAGATTTTTGTGGCGACACTATTTTTGTAAAGAAGATGCTTTTGCAGTAAAGATATTTTTGTAGAGATTATACTTTTGCAAAAAAGATAGAGTAACAAAATAAATTCGGTTGAATTGGAGCTTAGACTTGGTGCTTTTTTTACCTTTTTTAAAAAGGTAAGTTTTTTAGGTGATTTTTATTTTACATTATTACATTGTTGTGATCTCTATCTTTTCTTAACAGTACATTAAATTTAAATAAACGCTTATTATAATATATAAAACAATTTGATATTATCTTACATATACAATCATACTAAGTTATACTTCAAAATTTTGTACTGGCTTACGCGAGCATATAAAATAAATTTGTTTAATGTGATTCACGCTGGTTCACTCTGTGATGATTATCCCAATTTAGCATATCAGGCTGAAAGTATATGTTACAATAAAAATATTTAGTTTTTATAATTTTCTTATGTCATCTCTTACATATCCAGTGAACATCTTTATGTGGCTCTGACTGGCTCATAACCTCCGAGTGTAGCATAACCAATTTTAAGTACAGCTACGTACAGAAGCAGAAAGAGAAGTTACGTCTTTTCTTGACTGGAATTCACATGGAGCGTATTTCGCGCAATGCGTAGATTGCGAGAATCAATCACAAATCAGTTTTGTATTTCTGTTGAAGGATACAACAGAAACTCTGATCTCCAATTGGTTGTATTAATTACGCAATCCGCGAAATACGCCCCATGTGAATCCCGAGTTTTAAAATGGCGTAACTTCTATAGAAGTTACTAGAATACGCAAATTACGCTTACGCAAGTTACGCCGCATGTAACGGCACCCGTAACACGCTGCACACAAGAACGTCCGGATGGCGGTTAGCGGATACTCGCGCATGACAAATAATTCTTCATAAATTCTTAAAGTATTCACAGTACTGAATCGCGAAGTATTCATTATAATGAACTTCAGAAGAATACTTCAAGACGAACTGATTGAGACTAATTCTTCAAGAATTCTTCAGATATTCATTTTTCTAATTCTGTATGTTTTCTTTAAAATGAATTCTCTATGTTCATCTTTGTGCTATCTGGGAGCCTACCTCTATGATAGAGTTGTTGCAATACGCAGAACGAAGGATGTACCGAATAACTATAGCCCACAATATTTAGAGTGAACCAAAAATGATATATTTGTTGAGTAGTACAAAAAGTGGCCTTCTTGCTCGAAAGGAACGGAAAGAACTGCTCGAGGCGATAAGAATAAAAAAACAACAAGAAGGGCACAAACCATGGAGACGCGCCAAGCAATAAGTGGCGACAGACGCCGCAAGGTGTGACCACTATGGCGCGTCTTTCAAACATACATATAACGCTTATTAATCTGTCAGTGACTCCCAACACACCCTTCTCACTGATAGATCACGTCTTACTGCTAGTATAACAAACAGCTTAACACTAATCGCATTAACTACCTTTAGCGTACATCATAGTATAACTCCAACTACAACTAAAACAATCCCAACTGTTCTCTCAATTTGATGAATTTGCCCTTTCCCAGTGGCTTAGTTAGAATATCCGCAATTTGATCGCTTGTATTTATGTAAGTAACTTGTATAACGTTTCCTTTTATCTTTTCTCTAATAAAATGATATTTTATGTCCACGTGTTTGAGTCGTTTATGGCATTCTGGATTCTTACCTACTCTAATCGCGGTCTGATTATCTTCATATAATTTTACGCATATATGTAGACTGTTTTGGTGTTAAAATATCCTGGAACAGAAATCTAAGCCAGCATGCTTCACTTGCTGCTGTACTCATTGCCATGTATTCGGCTTCCGTTGAGGATAATGCTACTGTCGATTGCTTTTTACTAACCCAGGACACTGGACACCCAAGCATTTTAAAGATATATCCTGTAGTTGATCGACGATCTGTATGATCGCCAGCCCAATCCGAATCTACGTATCCAACGATAAAATTTTCTTTTACATTATCTTGTCTGAAAATTAAACTTAGGTTTATAGTACCTTTAATATATCTTAAAACTTTTTAACGCTTGCCATAAACTCTCACTAGCACATGACTGATATCTACTTAAAATACTGATAGAATTGCACAAATCCGGTCGAGTACACAGCATTACATACATTAGAGTACCAATTAGTTGTCTACATCGGTGTTCTAACTCTACGGACTCAGATTTTTCGCGCTTTAGTGTATCATGCCTGAAATTTACCTCCATAGGGGTTGATACCGCATTACAGTTACTCATATTATAGTTAGCTATAACACTTTCCAAATATTTTAACTGATTTAGAACAATTTCACCCTTCTCAACGTTTTGCTCAATAACCATACCTAAAAAATGCTTAACTTTTCCAAAATCTTTCATTTTAAAGTAGCTATTTAGAGCACCTTTCACGTTTACTATATCTTGCTCATCATGGTGGAAGGATTACATGGTGTGCTCAATTGGTGTTCTTTCTTTCTCTAAATTCGTTTCTCTCTCTTGCCGTCACGTCGAATTGTGTAAGCAGTGGTACTACCACTAAAAGTAACTAGGAAATAGGAAATTTGAACGGATTATGTTGCTAACTGCCTACTGAAGGTGCGTTCGGGGAGCGCGCTTTCAGCGCTAAAAGCGTCTTCTATCTTTGTTCGACGTACAGTGAGTGACGAAGATAGACTT
>NW_011962982.1:0-3073 GCF_000949405.1 Vollenhovia emeryi
AAAAATCGTTGTCTTAGGCCGGCCTACCGCCCAATTCGAGCGCGTGGCAAGATGTGACCGCCTGGCGATCGATATTGCTATGCGCACATCTCGGCAGTAGGCCGGCCTAAGACAACGATTTTTAATAATTAATTACTCGTTAACTATTACGAAAATTGCAAAATGGTACAGGACTTTTCCATTCATCTCGATCCGTTCTACCTTCTCAAAAATTTTGTCGGATATGGAACGACTCATCCTGTATATTTGGATATTCACTAAAAGAAGTAAATTTTTTTTCGAAAATGAAAACAAGCTGAGAAAATGTTAAAAAACAGACAAAATGATTACACGGGAATTTCGTAAGAATTTCATAATGATTTCGGAGACACTGTCCCACGATTACGTGAAGTGGCTACCCCCTTGTGTATTCCGCGACTTCGCCCTCTTGTGCACGCCAAGCGTAAAGCGCGCGGCGAATATCAGCCGCGGATGCCGCCCGCTTCCTTCCACATTAAATCGCGAGAGATCGCGAATCGCGTATCCCGTGGGGAAATTGCCGCGCGGCACGCACGCGGCCGTCCATCCCTCGGCGCGTCGACGCATCGAGGCGACTCGAGTCGCGCGGAGGTCGCGCGAGGGGCGCGTCGTGCGGGATTATGTGGGTATGTGGGATCCGGGGCTTGTGCGAATCTTCTCGTCTCTCGGCTCGCAGTCTCCCATGCCATCATCGCGATCGCGATTAGCTCTCTCTATGGCCCGATGCGACTCCGCCGCTACCTGCGTTGCGCGATTAACTAGCGCGGCTTTAAGAGAAGTGCGCGCCGCGTGTATATTTGTTTCCTTTCCCGTGGGCGTCAAGATCCCATCTCGGAGACGCGCGAGTCGAGATAAGGAACGTACGCGGGAATACATTATCAATTATATAGCTGTTATAATTTCACGGATACACTATTAAACGCATTATTTATTACATTTCTGTTATAATATTTACAATCGGATTCAATTTCCCCGTTTTGTATCAGCTATAAATGGCTACAAGCGATGCGTCTTCCTCAGAGACAGAAAAAATTCATCGGACGTAGTTCAGAACTTAGTTCTGTATCGCCTATTCAGTTCTTATCAATAATCCTGTTTAATTGATGAAAAAGTTTACTATACCGTAAATTTAAAAAACAAAGCGCATTCAAGATGAACCGCGCATTCTCAAGCACACTAACGATGCGTCGTTTTTTAAATCCGCGTCCACGTTGCATAACCACGTGACATTTCTGCCGCCCGTCCCCGCCGGAGGTCTCCGAGGACTCGCGGAATTAGGCGCAAACGCGTCGCGGACGCGCGCCTAGGGCTGTACGTTCCGGGCCGCATGGCGCTCATAATCTCGCATATTTACATTGACCGCCGTGAATAAAACTGTTATATTATGCTTCGGCATTTTCGCTCGCGCGCGCGCACGATATGGGGAGATCTCTCGCGCCGCCCTTTTTTGCCATTCCCGGCATAAGCCGGACGTCGGTATAATACGGCGGTCCCTCTTTCTTTCCACTCTCTTTTTTCGTCCTACCGCTTACGCATGCCTCGCGATACGGTGGCCGTCCTCGACGCGAATGCGCGTGCAATTAAGCAGAGAAAAATGTAACAGGTACCCCGCGCATAAGCGAGTGCGTACGGCGGCGTGCTCGAAGTGGCTCCGAGTATCCCAATATGGTGGCTTTAAAGGGAGATAAGTCCCCTGTACATTACGATCGATAAAATAGTGTACTTTCTTAATTCCCGCTTCTTAATACATTACCTTGTAAACCAGGTAAATCTTTATACAATGAGTTCGTTTAGCAGCGGAAGATCGCGCGTTCGCCAATAAGGTGCGGCGTCATGTCTCGGGCATTTTTGCGCGGATCGCAAATTGACAAGGAAAATAATGGCCCGATCGACGGCTCCGATCTACACGGAGAGAACTTTTTCTTAAAATTTATCCGGAAAGTTATGTAATCGTGCGACAACGTGGCATTTCGAAAAATTTTGTGACAGTGTCTTGAAATTTTACCATACATTTTACTAGTAGAATGCATGGTAAAATTTTTCAAAAAAATTCTTCTACAAAATGCCACGTTGTCCCACGATTACATGAAAATTATGTAATTTTTCATAGTTGAAAGTGAAAAGTTTTTCAAAGAATTTTGTGAGAGTGTTTTGATTCTATTAGTAAAACGTACGGTAAAATTTCATAAAACACTTCTACAAAATGCCACGTTGTCCCACGATTACATGATTTTCAAGATGAATTTTAAGAGAAAATTCTCTCCGCGTCCGAAAGCAAGGAGTCGCCGCGGGGTTTATTGATCGTTAAAATTAATCAGCTGGCCGCGGACACAAATGTCTCCGACACAACTTGTTGCTTGAAATGTGAGCTATCGTGACGTATCTCCGGCAACATGTGCGAGTTTTCCTGTAGCGGAAGAGAACGGTGATAACGCGGAAAATCAGCCGTCAGACACTCAGGCCAGGCTGAAGTGCCGCAAGTCATTACGTTGTTGTTCTCGTCGTGTGTATAATAAAATGGAACGAGCGGCTCGAGTGCGCGCGTTAATTGCCGTTTTATAATACGTCGCGATATGCCTGACGTGCATTAAACGCGACAGGACTCCGCAACAGGAGCAAATTTCTCCCCGCGAGGGCGAGTCCGAGTTTATAAACTTCAAAGTTTCCAGAAACATGAAATGACCAAAGCTTCAATTCGAAGTCGCAGAACTTGGTGGAAATTTGAAAGACCGGGGGACCGAACGTTCAAGGAAGACTCGAAGTCCGAAAGTCAGTTTTGATCGAATTTCTTCGAAACAAGTTCTCTTCGAGAGAACATAAAGTTTCATACCGTATGTATCTAGTTTCACCGTTTCTTCTTAATGTCTACTTATTTAGTTGAAGTCCAGGTAAAGTACAATTTACGTTGATCTAATTATCAGCAATGTTTGCTACATCAAATAAATAGAACAATGAATTGCACATTGGAAGAATGAATCCACGTGGTGCCGACGCAATTAAATAATTTAGCATTTGAGCGGAGAGAATGGCTGTCTTAAAGCCTGCGTCCACGATG
>NW_011962983.1:0-3073 GCF_000949405.1 Vollenhovia emeryi
ATTGATACACCTAGACACCGAAAACTACGGAGCGCACTGCCTGGACGTCGTCATCGGCGACCTGGGACACGTGGACATCGAATTCAAGGTATTGATACACCTAGACACCGAAAACTACGGAGCGCACTATGTGGACGTCGTCATCGGCGACCTGGGACACGTGGACGTCGAGTTCAAGGTATTAATACACCTAGACACCGAAAACTACGGAGCGCACTGCCTGGACGTCGTTATCGGCGACCTGGGATACGTGGACGTCGAGTTCAAGGCGCACTGCCTGGACGTCGTCATCGGCGACCTGGGATACGTGGACATCCAGTTCAAGGTATTAATACACCTAGACACCGAAAACTACGGTATTAATACACCTAGACTTATTCAAACTTGGCGCGAGACGCTACGTGAGATACGCGATAGCAACGCCAATGCCACGTTGCGGCAGAAAAGTGAGATGGATTTTGGCCTGGTTGACCACGACGACCACGACGACCACGACGACCACGACGACGATGACGATGTTTCTTAATAAAAATTACGTGAAAATTCAGACTCGTGGACTTTGCATTGCAATATCTCTACTCATGGGGCACGTAGGAAAAAAGTAAAAATAGTTTTATTATGCAAATCGTACCCAAGCTGTCGATTAAGCGCAGTCTCAAGTTCGTGGGATCAGCCATTGTTGAGATCCAAATATCTGAGGGCCTGTCAAGTCGTGTACCCGCGTAAACTTACACGGTCGGTCTCGCGCGCGCGGTACTAGCTGCGCTTACACTTGGCGCGAGACACTACCGTGTCTCGTGATCAATATACATTAAGTTGCAATACTCTTTACGTATACATATATGTATATTTTAAAAATTAATGTTTAACACATCTTTAAAAGAAAGTATACAAGCTATTTGTGTTAATCACAATTGATACAAATTTAAAAGTGAAAAATAACATACATGTTCAGCACATTATGCTCTGTTATGATGATTATTATTATAAGAGTAACAACATAATGCAAACCAGAAAAAAAATTTTTCTTGACTTGCACTACAACTTTATTTTTACTTAATAATCTATATTAATGTTATTAATCAATATTAATAATCTATTTACTTAATAATTTGTGTTATTAACATTACTTAATATTGTGCTTAATATTAAATATACAAATTAATTCCTATTTTCCTATTTTCTTGTCCTTAATTCCTATTTTCTTTGTCCTTTTAGAGTTTATATGAACTGATTAAAAATTCTTCATGTGGAGAAGAAATTCTTCAAAGTTATGAGAGGAATAAATATCTGCCTGATAAATACAGAAAATTATTAGTAATATTAGTAGTTAATGATTTATTACAATATAAAAAGAAAGTTGGTAGACAACTATTGTCTTCTGAAAAATGCAAATGTGCTGAAGCAATTATTAAAATTTTTCCAAATTTAAAATATTCAGACGGAGAATTGGGTTATGTAAGTATATATACTACTTACTTGCAGTATATATATGTAAGAATGTTCTAAGCTTCTTCTGGTCGGAGCAGGTAAATTAAGATTGAGCAATCCGATGCCTCTATAAACAGGTTTTTATTTTAATAAACAATTAATAACAATTAATAACTGAGATATATTGTTTCTAACCTATAAACAGGAATCGAAAGCAATGCTCCTTCTCCCACGTTTCTCTCCGACTCTCTAACTTTCTTAGTTGAAACTATTAGCTAAAACTGAAGTAGCCGTCGGTATGGTAGGCTACGCCCCTTCCGTAAGATGTTGTCAAGTGAGAGTTTTCTCTTACATATACTAGTTACTTTTAGTATATTATTCTACATTAACAACAGAAAATTGACGCAAGAGTAAACAGCAAAATATCATATTATAAATTTTTATTGTTGACATATATCAACATTCTAAATTCTACTATATTAATTCTATGAAACTGTTTATTAGCATACTTATTTATAGGAGCACTTTTATGATCCAAGAACTGGAAAGGGATACATTTCTTCGCGATTATCTAATGTACAAAGAAAAGAAAATAAAAATATTACTCAATTGGACGATTCAAAAAAGAAACCCGATGCTTGTGTAGCTGTTGAACCAGTGAATGAAACAGATAATATTAAAGATGCAATTAATTTTATTAAGTTTGCGACTATTGATAAAAGAAACGACATAATTGAAAAAGTAAAGGAAACTTTTAAAGCAAGGAGATACTTATATCTAAACGAACATTTTTTTGAAGTATTTCCAAGATTTTTGGATATTCCTGAATTGGTAAGTTTTTAACGTTTATAATCAGCTTTGTTAACAACTTGTAATTTTTATAATAATTACAATTTATATAGCTAAATAACTAAAAGTAATTTAACATTATTTCTTTTAGATCGACATTGAATTTGAATTATTATTTCCCCATATTCATAAAGATATTTTGAATACATCATATCCAGATTACGTTAACCATATTTTAAATGTTTACAATACCGAGAAACAAGATAAATATTTACTTGGTAATGTTATTAATTGAAATTACTACTTAAAATTATTGAATACATTTGTATACAATATGTCTAATGTGTTTTATTTTATTCATTAGATTGGGATCGTGTTACAAATTCATTTATTGCTCTAACACAATTAATACCCCCGACTGCTAAAGGAAGAAAGTCTGCAGCAAGAGAAAAAGTAAGAAACACCATCAAAAAACTCATTGTCTATACAGGGTGTACTAAAACCACCGGAGGTCCTCTTAATGACATATTCCTTAGAACATCTCCAGACGAAAATCCTAATACAAAAGTGTCGAGGCTATAATAGTTTTTAAATTAGAAGCGATTATTTTCCACAAATGATAGGGCTGAAATTTCGCGCGCTCAGGCACGGCGAAATAACAAGTGATATAAGTGCTCCTATGAATATCGCTCTTTTTATGATGTTGTGTTTATTGTATAAATTTACAATATCACTTGTCATTTCGCCGTGCCTGAGCGCGCGAAATTTCAGTCCTATCATTTGTGGAAAAAAATCGCTTCTAATTTAAAAACTATTATAGCCTCGACACTTTTGTATTAGGATTTTCGTCTGG
>NW_011962984.1:0-3074 GCF_000949405.1 Vollenhovia emeryi
CGTTCGCCGCTAAGATCTATCGAGGCCGAGTCGTCGCGTTCGTGCGTTTGTACGTACCGGAGACCGAGCTCTCCGCTAAGATACGTCGAGGCCGAGTCCTCGCGTTCGTGATTTCGTGCGTACCAGAGACCGAGCTCTCTGGTAAGATATATCGAGACCAAGTACTCGCGTTCATGTAATTTCGAATAAACTATATAAAACAAACGAAACTAGTGTATGGACCTAAACTCCCACACACGCAACAGTGTAAGAATCTATTTTAATGTACAACATTTTGGCAATTTCTCTCTTTCTCGTATGTTTTTCACAATGTGAAATATCTGTAGAAGACCAATTGAAATCATGCCCGAGCAATGTGCGGTGTTTGCTGATGACTGAGTAGTTATTCTCATCTTTTTTAATATGATTGAAATGCTCTTTGGCTTTCGTCTTTAGATGTCTTTTGGTCTGGCCAACGTAGGATGCGTTGCAGCTTTTACAATGTAATCTGTAAACTGTTCCGGTTTTTTTTGGAGTCGCATAATGGATCTTTGATAAGGATGCAGGTTAAGTGGCAACGACGGAACAGAGACCGCTGTATGCGCTTTGTAGTTAGGTTATTCTTGGTTAAGTGAACAGAGAAAGCTTTCGTCGTGCAGTAGCGTAGAGAAGATGTCTCACTCTGAGACGACCATAGCGTACGTAAAGAAAAGAATTGTATAGTTAGACAAATGGATAGATAAGCCGAGGACCGGCGTCCCCAGCAGTGTGGTGGCTCCCTCTCACGGATGAAGAGTGAGGGAGGATTTGTCCGATTTCCAACAATCTTTTCCTCTTTTTATTATTCTGTTCAAGTAGGGTAGCTATGCCGATTCTAACTCACTTTTTGGAGGGGGAACCGGGCGGTCCTAACCGCGGGGGAGGGGGGATACGGCGGTCCTAACCGCGGGGGAAGGGATATGGCGGTCCTAACCGCGGGGGAGGGGGAACCGGGCGGTCCTGGGGATACGGCGGTCCTAACCGCGGGGAGGGGGATACGGCGGTCCTTACCCTATGGGGCCCTACGCGGCGGCCCTAACCGCGAGGCAGGGGGATACGGCGGTCCTAACCGCGGGGGAGGGGGATACGGCGGTCCTTACCCTATGGGGCCCTACGCGGCGGCCCTAACCGTGGTGCGGGGAGGCAGAGGTCCGGGGCGAGGGGGCTCGGTTGCGGGCGCGGAGATATGGGTAAGGGAAGGGAGGGGATATGGGACTGGGCCCGACGCTGCGGCAAATTTTCTACAGAGTAAACAGATTAGTGGAGGATTAAAATTCTTTACTGGAGTAAACAGATTACTGGAGGATTAAAATTCTTTACTGGTTGGGGGAGAAACTCTGTTGGAGATATAGAATTGTAGTTTGTAAAATGTAACTAACAAATATTTTAGAAAATGTCAACGATTTCTCTGTATTTTCTATCGTATTAGCGCACATAAGGGGAAAAGAGTGTGAAAAAATAATTTATTCTTGGAGCAATGTTTTATTTATATTTTTTAATGTAACTAACAATATATTTTCTATCACATTCTATCTTATTCTATATGAGTGGGCGGATGAAGATGTAGGGTTAAGGGTGGGGTAAGTTAAAAATTTTCCTGGGACTTCAACTAGTAAAGACGCCCTCAGAGTTTCAGTCGTCGCCGTCGAAGTGAGTCGATTTCTCCGGTGTTTCCAGTACAGTGTTAGAAGAATGAATCATTACGTTCCTCTGGATATGTCGTCCAAGAAACAGTGTAACGCGTAAGTACCGTAAAGTTATATATTGCATATATATATTGTCACGCTTTTTTTCGCTCCTCCCTGGGCGCGACGAAGGAAGAGGCGTCTTGCGCGAACAATATGCGGCCGTCGCCGTTCCGGGCGGATCTCGGGAACGGGCGCGCGGAATAATGAGTTGGGCGCCAGACGCGCTCGCGGGCGGCGTCAAATCCTTGTCGCGAAACGTACAAACTCCCCGGATCGAGACGGCGCCCGCGCCGATCCGCTCGGTTATCGCCGCTATTTAGCCTCCTCGACGCGAAAAGGGCCGGCTGCTCGTGACCGTCGGCAGAGTGGCTGGGTCCCGTAATCTCGGGCACGCGGGAAGGGGACGGCGGGACGGAGCGCGACACACACACACGTACAGACGAACACACTAAAATAATCTCGACTCGGGTTAAGAAAATATAATAGACGGTTTAATAGATCGGATACAGAAAAGAAAAGGGGCCTCCGCCGAGGCGAATCCGCGAACCGTCGATCTCCGGCCTCCCCGCTGGGGCCATTCGCGATCGCGATACGTAACCCTCGACCGACACCCGGCGTGCCGGCTCGCCACGAGGCGGAAGTCGCCGCGAAAGAACTCCCGGACGCGGACGAAAGCGCTCCCGCTCGAACAACGAGGTTCGGGACGTTCGTTCGGCGCTCCCCTCCGAGGTCGCACTAGCCGATATCCGCCCGCGACAATCCCCCGATAAGCCCACGGCCGATCCCCGGGAGCTCCCGTGCTGGGCACCGCTGTTCCGCTCGCAACACGAAATGGCCGGCTCCAACTCCCCCTTGGAGCGGACGCCCGACGGCCCGAAACACTAAGGGTGCCGTCCCATGGCGCGTATCGCGATACGTGCGTATCGGGCGTATCAACTCGTCGACCAATCACGGACGATCCGCCGTTTTTGATACGCTCAACAATCCGCTGAACAATATTCGAGCGGATCGCACACTCACACATGTACATCGTAACGTACGTGTGTCGTACGTGTGGGTCGAGAGCCCTCCTTCTTGGGTTAGGTTAGGTGACATATTGATAGTAAGCCCAACATTCCCAGCAAACACACAGCAACAGTAACATAACTGTTAGAATCTTACTGTAAAGAATCTTATTTTTATCAGATTGATAAAATAATAGATAATTTAAAATTGATGCATTTTCGCTCTCGATTATAGTTTACGATTATGCTACTAGATCCTGATAAAAACAGTTCGTGAAATCATACGTGGATTTCACGCAGCAATAACGTGGATTTCACGTGCTGTTTTTATCGGGATAGAGCTTGAAACTTAACTATGCTTACC
>NW_011962985.1:0-3074 GCF_000949405.1 Vollenhovia emeryi
AGGGCTCCGACACCCTGGGCACCGCAGAGGTGCCGCCACGCGGGGGGCCCCGCGGACGGATGGGGTGTCAGGGGAGGCCCGTCCCCCCTTCACCTTGCCCGCCGCGGCGACCAGCACGCTTTCTTCTCGCGCCGGGGCAGACCCCCGCCAGAACGCGAGGGGCCTTGTAGAAGTCTCCCCGGCTGGGGACAACTAGGGGCGTGACATCCTAGAAGGCCCCGTCGTCCGAGGGACTGCCGCCGCAAGCCAGGGGAGAAAGACACCCCCGACCCCAGGGACAGCCCCCCGCCGCCAGCCCTCCGGACCCCGACCTGGGAATATGTCCCAGCGGCTCCGAAGGGCCCCGGGCCACCGAGCCCCGCCTCGGAAACGTCCGAGCGGCCCCGGCAGCCCGTCACCTCGTTGCGGACGGTGCGGGACCGGTCCCCCATGCCAGGACGCACGTCCTCAAAAGGACGTCGCCCCGAGACACAGGGGGTGCCGGCCCGCGTTGTCCGTCGCCGGGCCCGCATATAGCTGCGGGTCCAGCCCCTCACTGCCGGCCCACCCTTCGGCTAGGACCGCGTCCCATTACCTCCGGGGTCCGGCCCTCCCCCGCCGCCGGGACAGGACCACGTCCAGCCCAGCGACGGGAGAGCCACCCCCCGCAACACCGGAACACCGGCGTGCAATGAGTTACGGGGGGTCTAGCGGAGCGCTCTTGGTCAGCGGACGACCGACCTAGGGAACCGCCGGAGCCTGAAGCGGCACACTGACGGCTCCCGGCCGATCGCCCGCCTAAGCCCTCCCACCACGACAAGGTGGCGCTCCACGGGGGGGATATATATTTAACCTGGGTTAACTGTTCTGTAAAGCAGATAATTTTCCATCATTTGTATACGGTGTACAAGTGAACGGTGTACAAGTGAGCGGTGTACAAGTGAGCGGTGTACAAGTGAGCGGTGTACAAGTGAGCGGTGTACATCTGAGCGGTGTACAAGTGAGCGATGTACAACTTTTGTGTGTAGAAATGAACGGTGTACAACTTTTGTGTGTAGAAATGAACGGTGTACAACTTTTGTGTGTAGAAATGAACGATGTACATTTTTACGTGTCTAATTGCACCGTGTCGAAAATTTATTTTCTGTGTCCAAAAATCACTGTCTAAAATTTCTGTGTCTAAATGAACCGTGTACACCAAAATGTGTCCATTCGAACCGTGTCTATTTGCAACGTGTCCAATTGTACTGTGTCCAAATGCACCGTTCCCACGGCAACTTACTGCCGGTCGAACCGCTCGACCCGCAGGCCGTCATCCGCGACGTTTCGCGCGACCACGAGCGTACATTTACCGCCGAGTACCTCGTCGAGCGAGTGCGCGAGAGTGGAATGAGGATCAAAATTAAATCGGCCTGGACGGCCGACAATGTAGTAAAGTTATTACTCAGAGCTCCAGTCACCACCATCGCAGCGGCAATCGGCATGATTTCGCCGCCCTGGGACGACGACTCGATCGACGACCTCACAGAGTACGTGCGCGAACACGTACAGGTGTCCCGGTCACACGCGGATCCTCGTCGTCCGCCACACCAAAGACAAGGTAAGACGGTTACCGGACGGCACCCGTCTTACGGTCCGGTCGGTACGGAGGCTCGTTGACGGCGTCGAGGAGCCGGCAGCGATGCGACCACCGTCGCCACCCGTCGCTCAGCCACCACCACCACCACTATCACCCATCGCCGACGACGAGGAGGAGAAAGAGGAGGAGGAGCAGCAGCAGTCACCCGTGGCCTCCACTAGGAAGCAACCGCAGCCTAAGCGAAGACCCGATAGGAGGACTGATCCTATTTATGTTCCGACGCAACGGTTGTCTCCGCGGAACGAGACGCCTGACCAGTCGACCGGACCTTCCTCTCCTCCCGTCAGACGTTCGTTGCGTCTCGGATTGAGAGACACGAACGAAGATTTTTAACCAATGATGTTACCGGACCCACCAAAACGCCCACGTCTACGCCGGAGAAAGGAGTAAGACTGTTGACACAGACAGACGGATTGACTGACTGACTGACTGACTGACTGACTGACGGGCGGGCGGACGGATACACGGACATAAATACTAAACGTAATTGTATTCTTATATCGTTCATCTAACTTGGTATTCGGAGAAACGAAAAAGATACATGTATTTCTTTTTTTAGAATCAACAGCAGATTTCTACACCAAACGAAAAAACATCATCGTGTTGCCGCGCCGCTCCGTGCGCGGTGTATGTTCCTTCTTGCTCGCTCCGGAGGTGTTCTCTGACGAGAACCGAAGGGTTCTTTGATGGGATGTGGCTGGTCGGAGGTCACTTCAAAAAGGCACCGTTTAACTATCACTATGTAGCTTTATTCAACTGACAATGAGTGTTACACTGATGGTTTACGGCAGGCCGAGGGCCTGACGGACAAATGCTTAGCGCGTAAACGTATAGTATCGAATGACGCGTGATTGACAAGTGCCCCGATCTCGGGCTTTCCTCCGGTTTTAAACCCGATGATCGAAGCGTCAGCGTTCTCGGTACTCGATCGAGGTTTCTCGGTACTCGTTCGAGGCTATGCGTAATCGGGTCGAGAACTTGCTGACTTCTCCGAATTTAATTAGGTTGCGCGGTCGGGCTTTTGTGGCTCGATCGCGCAATATGCTTACGCTAGTGTTATTGTAATTGCAGTAATACTGCTTGAGTGCCCTCGTTACCTCTTTCGGCAATCGGGGCACAACATCCCTCCCCCTTTGGAAGAAGGAAAACTGAGGGATGAAGTTTTCCGCTCATGGGTTTGCCCTCTCCCTTTTCCTTGTTCCTTACAATATTTCTTTACAATTTATGCTTAGTACATCATCGCGGGTTCGCGGTTAACATAGTTTGGTGTATTCGGTTGTTTTTTCGTTTTACGGTATATTATCCATGCGCTTATGCCTATTATGCTACTTATAACTATTGCCATGCCCGCGCTTAGTGAGTGCGTGACATTTGTTCGCGAATCTGTGTCTTTTTTCGCCCGCGTTTAGGTGGCCAGGGGCCTTTACATAAGTTTGCACCTCGCATGGTGCGTCTC
>NW_011962986.1:0-3074 GCF_000949405.1 Vollenhovia emeryi
GCGCGATGTTTCTTACGAATCGACGCGCGCGTTTTAGCGATTTCTTTCACAGTTCTCTCCTGCTCGGCGGTACTCTCGTTCTGGTTGGTCTACAGTACGACGAAGTCGTTAAATCCACGTCTGTATCTACCATTTCGCAGTGCGCTGTCCTTATCTATAACCACAAAGCCGTACTTTCGACGCCAACTTTCGCGACACAGCGCGCGAAAGTTCTCGTACGACATGTCGGTGTTCACGTGATCGTTGTATACGTGTTTCATATTGGTTTCATCCTGTCGAAACAGGATCAACAGATTTGCGTTGTCACGTATTAAATGTTTCGGTATCTTGGCATATGTCTGACAGAGATAGAAACAATCGATTTTTGAGTGTCGACCCATGGAAAAGTACTCTCTAATTGTATCCTGCTTATCGCAGACCACGTCGTCGAATATAAATATCGATTCGGAAAGCGCCTCGTCGGGGGGTATGACATCACTATTATTCGAGAATGCGTGATAGCCGATCTCCTCTATCGAATCGAACAACCGTTCGAGATATCGATACTTGGGTTGATGCAGAGATTTCGAGTACACATACACGTTAGAAACGTATGCCGTGTGGACTTTCCAATAGACTTATCAACACGTTAGTCTTACCGCAGTTAGATGGTCCACAGATAATGCAGCGTATTGTGTTGGGTAATAAGGGGCCGTGTCTACGTGTATCACTAACGTCCGACATCGTTCGTGTTCTGCGATCAAGATTGCGCACCCCAATGGTCGGTAATCGTGGCACGAATCGCATTTTGGCACGTGTAATGCGCGCTTGCACGCCGATTCGTTCTATTGATACAGGACCGATTCGTCGGTTCGCGCAGTCGTCAATATGTTTCTCACACTGCTGGATAGGCGCGATATTCTCGAGTGGTCTCCCGAGCAGTTACGTTTTCTGTCAAAACACATTCTGCTGCGCTACTTCGGCACCTATGTAGACCAGTTGTGGGATAAATTGGACGTTACTCTGAAAACTGACCCCGAGGTGCAACGGTATCGCGCGTGTCTCGAGCATTACAACCAACCTTGGCAGAGAACGCACATTGACGGTCCACCGCCGCTCGTTAAGGATTGCGTTCAATGTCAAAGCAAGCGAAACGAATAGGCGCCGGTCTGTTGAACAGTGCGATAAACGAGCTTCCTTTCGAACTACACGTGCCCGGTTATCAATTCTGCGGACCTGGAACTCGTCTCGCCGAACGATTGCAGCGCGGTGAGCGAGGGGTGAATCCATTGGACGCGGCGTGCCGCGAGCACGACATTGCGTACTCGCGAAGCGGTAAACTCGTCGATCGTCACGACGCCGATCGAGTCCTCGCTGGGAAAGCGCGCGATCGTATTACAGCGAAAGACGCGACCCTTGGCGAGAGAACTGCGGCGACCGCCGTATGGGCCGCTATGAAGGTAAAAATGAAATTGGGAATGGGTATGAAGAGAGGAAGGAAAACGAGGGGGAGGAAGAGGACGAAGAGAATATTGCCAACGGCAAAACGCAAAGGCTTATTACCCATTCTACCAATTTTGGGAGTACTTGGTTCCTTGATTGGTGGAGCCGCCGGTGTAGCAAAAGCGGTGAACGACAATAAAGCCGCGCGACGTCAGTCAGAGGAGTTGCAACGTCACAATCGGGCGATGGAGGGTCGCGGATTGCATCTCGCACCGTACAAAAAACATGGAGGTGGTGGTGGACAAAGAAGCGGTAAGAGTGGGAAAAGTAAAAAAAACGTAGACGGAGACGCTAGAGGCGCTCAATTTACCGATGTTTGACGTCACGACGAGCGGACAATTGAATCGAGCGGCGCGTAAACTACGCATACCACACTTTAGAGGGGTGTTCATGCGCGACGATCTACCCGTAAAAGCTCGACGTCAGGAGTGTGGCATCGTAAATCTCGACGACAAGGTGGGTCCGGGTACACATTGGGTTGCCTATGCGAAAAAGGTGAACAGTGTTGTATACTTTGACAGTTTTGGAAATCTTCAACCTCCGCGAGAACTCACGCGCTATCTAGGGGACGCCGACGTAACGTACAATCATCAATCGTATCAAACATTCAATCAGACTTTCTGCGGTCAATTGTGTTTGCGGTTTCTTTACGAATTCGATTGGACGCGTCCTAGATAAAAAAGACCAGCGCACTCGAGATACACTTCAGTCGACTCGACCATAATGTCGCTGACGCTCACACTGACGGGAACGAGCGGTGTTCTCGTCGCGAGCTATTTTCCCGCTCTCGATCTCAGTGACGGCGAATACGAGCTGGGTCTTGCAAATTTTGAAACCTACAACACGATACCGAACGTTAATTCAACGAACGATACATTTTACTTTGGGGAGAACGACGAAAAGATCGTCATTCCCGAAGGATCGTACGAGTTGCGTGCCATCGAAAGATATCTCAAAGCTACGCTTCTCGACAGACGATTGGAAAGGTCAAAGGATGACGATGTCTTCCTCAACGAGTATCGTGTGTACGACAACGATGAGTATGATGATGAGGAGAAGGAAAACCAATATAACATTGTTCTTCGCGCCAATGAAAATACTATGAGGACTGAGATAAAATGTATGTACAGAGTAGATTTCTCAAAACCAAACAATATCGGCTCCGTATTAGGTTTCTCAGCAACACGTGTATTGGAACCGAACAAATGGTACGTGTCTGACAAACCAATTAATATCATGAGTGTCAACGTCATACGTGTGGAATGCAACATTACCGCGGGGGCGTACAACAACGACAAACCAGTACATACGATACACGAGTTCGTGCCGAGTGTTCCACCGGGATATAAGGTGTCGGAAACGCCGACGCAGATCATTTACCTACCGGTCATCGTGAGGAGCATCACGGATATAACATTGCGAGTGGTGGATCAAAACGGTCATCCGATTGATTTTCGCGGGGAAGAGATAACGATACGATTGCACGTGAGAAAACGTGTAGCGTGAGATATGCTACACGCGTTGTACCATGCTCATTGTTGGTGATTCATGCGTGAAAAAAGAAAACGCGTCTTTTCCCTACGTTGAAAGAA
>NW_011962987.1:0-3075 GCF_000949405.1 Vollenhovia emeryi
ACATTTGACTCACCCTGCATATACAATGTTGCTACGATACTATGTTTATAAAAATTTTTATTCAACGTCATAGGTTCTTACAAACATGGTATCGTTAATAATATATTTCCATCTGTCTCGGTGTTACATCCTGTGTGTTGTCTAAAGGTGTTGGTACGGCTCTGTGTCATGTGTCAAAATCACATAAAGAACTCGAGACGATCTGAAATATTTTTTTAAAAAACCGTCAGCCGGGATTGGCTGACTCCCCTCCCTCTGACCACGCCCCCCCTGACTACCCCCTCCCTTCCCCCCAAGAACGAGTATAAAAGGACGAGCGCAACGCGAGGGAGCTCAGTATCAGAGTCTCCCAGCCCTGATGAAGCAGACTGCAACGCCTGCGAAACGTCGGCACCACACTGCAAACGGACGCGGCAACCATCCGGAAGCCATGAAGACTAAAGATCTGAAATATAATTTCATCAATGTAAATCAATATTTCTTCTCAATATGCATGTCGAGAAGACACGTTTAATTTGCCTTTAAGACGTCTTTTAGATACGTGTGTCTAAAAGACGACTCAAAGATGTCTCATAGACACGCGTGCTGTATGGCTTTGCGGCACGTATACATGTAAATCTATTGTAACCAGTATACCATTTTTATGTTGCAGTTAAGGATTATCATGTCAAGGTCGCTAAAATTTGACGAGAGGGACCTGGAGGAGCCGGAAGAACTCGAGTGGGCGTGAGTATGTTTGTACGCAAAAGTACGATCGTCGCGTCGAATAATGTACATCTGCCTTTTATTTCAGAGACGGAGAATTACGATTCAATTCCTACGACGTCGCCGACTCGAACGACGACACCGCGTCGACGGTGGACGTCGACACGTTGAGCAACGTGGGCGACGTGGATGACGACGACTACGACGGTGACGACGAGGAAGATGTCGAAGACAAAAGTGCAAGGTAAACATTTACTTCTTAATTATTTTCTTTTCCTTTTCGTGCAACGAATCTAAAATAATTTTCTTTTTTCAGAAAGGAGGACGAAGAACCGGACGACCAAGATGTCCAGGACGACGATGTCGAGGACGACGTCAAACGTGCGAGGTAAACATTTATTTGTTAATTATTTTCTTTTTCTTTTCGTGCAACCAATGTAAAATAATTTTCTTTTTTTCAGAAAGGAGTGAAAAGACTCGCAACGTCCCAACGACTTAATGGTCCAATTAATTAATAAATGTATATATATATTCAGACACGAGTCTTATGTTTATTGAATTATTCACGTTGTCTTCCTTCCATCCATCCATCTTGACTTCCTACCCTTCCTCCCTGCCGATGTGGCTGTCACCTTGACGCGGTGGCGGGGCTTAAACGCAAGACTCTCCGGAGAGTCGCGTGAACCAAGAACAGCCACTCTTGTTGCATCATTCACCCTTAACTTTGTGCTACTAATTGGAGCCAATTGTGATTTCACGTGGGTTTCTTTTTGATACCAAATTGATAATTACAAGTGTAAATTACAAGTCTCGCACACGAGTATTCTCTGCTTCGCACATAGTTTTTGCATCATTTTCAGCCAACTGTGACTCTCCACGTGGGTTCTAACGTCATTTACATGCCATAGGTATATTCTCTGTTTGACAGAAAAGTAAAATACATAAATGTTGTCTCCTTAATATAAATTATAACACGTGAATATTCTCTGCTTCACAGAGTAAACACACACGAATATTCTGTGCTCAACATTAAAGTTAAAATGCACGAATGTTCCATTAGAATGTTTCCATTAGAGAAATTATAACACATAAATATTGTCTGCTTTACAGAATAATAAACACACAATTAGTCTGTGCTTTACACAAAAGTTGAAACACATGAATGTTGTTTCCTTTAAATGTTGTTTCCTTTAGAGAAATTATAACACATGAATATTGTCTGCTTGACAGAATAATAAATACACACGAATATTCTGTGCTTAACAGAAAAGTTAAAATACGTGAATGTTCTTTCCTCGATAGAAATTATAATACATTAATGTTCTTTCCTTTATTGAAATTATAAAACACGAATGTTGTTTTCTTTATCGCAATTATAAGACACGAATGTTCCTTCCTTTAAATGTTGTTTCCTTTAGAGAAATTATAACACACGAATGTTCTTTCCTTTAAATGTTGTTTCCTTTAGAGAAATTACAACGCATGAATGTTCTTTCCTTTAAATGTTGTTTCCTTTAGAGAAATTATAACACATGAATATTCTCTGCTTTACAGAATAGTTGACACACAAATAGTGTTGCTCTTTAATTACTACAATTTAATATCTCTTATTTTGTTTCACAGCTAAATCAAGCTAACATCATTTCATATAAAACCTTCTCTATTGAACATTATACCTAATTTTTCGTCTTTCCAGCCGGATGAATATTAACACGCTGGCTGAGTCATATCGTAAAAATCGAATAGAGCAGCAGCTTCTACTAAAAGTCTCAATTGCCATTGCAATCGGTAATCTAACCAAAGTCGGATATTCTAATGTAACCCCTCAACGTACACTCGTGTCCTATGCACTTTCGTGATTTTTGTTGAATTTTTCAACTTTATACGACGGTTTCTTTTACATCTTTACGGATGCTACAACTTTGGTCCTATGCACTTTTGCTCCATCTCTTACCGTTTCTGAGATAAACGGCGTTAAAGGGTTTTGCGAGTTTTCGAACTCTTTATGGTAGATTCTTGTAGATCTCGACGCAGGCTACAACTTTGGTCCTATGAACTTTTGCCCCATCTCACCGTTCCTGAGATAAACGGCGTTAAAGGTTTTTGCGAGTTAGCTAACTCTTTATCCCCCTCGCGTGGGCCACCTTGACGTGGTGAGGGGGCTTAAGGCGGGCTCTCCGGATGTCTCCGGGGGGCCCGCCGACTAAGAGCCCACATGGCCAAGGCGTGGCCAAGCCGGGAAACCGGCAGGGGAGGGCGGGAAAGCGGTGTCCCGCGGACTGTTGTCCAGAGGGGCACCGTGGACCCGCGATGTGTCCCCGGAACCATGCCTCATGGTTTCGGGGACGACCTCCGGTGTCCCGCGGACTA
>NW_011962988.1:0-3075 GCF_000949405.1 Vollenhovia emeryi
CCAAGTTTTAGCATCGTAGACGCAGGCCTTTATTGTCATCATAATGTCGCCTGTAAGGATATTCGCGGTCCCTTCTAGATTTCTGAGACGTCGCTCTTGCACGACGTTCCCCGCGATCTCCTATTATAATCAAGAGAAGGAGAGAAAACAGTGACTTAACATTTAATACTCAAACGGGCAATCGAACGACACGCAGATCGCGGAGGCAAGCGTTCGCCGTGTCGCCCGTGTTACCGCGGCAATAATAATAGTAATTCATGAATGGTTCAGTCGCAATGGCTAATAATAGTGGTAAGTAAGTGGTAGTCGTAACGGTAGTGGCAATAATTGAATGAACCCGCGCGCGCGCGCCTTACAACATCCTGGCACGTGCGTAAACAGCTCTTAGGTAATTCAGGGTGACGCCCGGCGTGCATATGCAAAACAGCTCGCAAACAGCGGCGCGCTTTTCTAGAGAAACCCCGCGCGCGAACACGCGCCTATCATTACGTCTCTCCGCGGCCACCGAAGACTTTTTAACTCCTCCCGGGCCTTCTGCGTACTCTCCAACACCCGCAGCACTTACTTCCGAACAAAGAAACGCGAATGTTCTCCAAGACGCTAGTCCACGCCTGCGGGGTGCAGAATTTTCCGAATGCGGCGCCCGATTTAGGCCGCGGAATATTAAATAATAGAGGAAAGTCCTCTATTATGAGATAGGATTCTAATACGAGATAGCGGGTTTTCAACGTCCAAATTCAATGACAAATATTTTTTCGCAACGATTACACGATCTAACAATTAATTTTCCACTAAACAGATTTCACTCTAAGAGCAATACATTCACGATGGAACCAACAGACGATGCCTATTAATTTAGCAGAACACTGCTATCTCACATTAGGCGTCTATCTTATAATAGGGGACTTTCCTCTATATAGGAAATTATTCGAGATGTTCTCGGACTTTTCGCGTAAGGGCCTGAGCAGAATAGCTGTCTTGTACTCTTAAGACATAAGACAGTTATTGTGCGTTACCTCAAGACGAAAGCTTAAAACACAAAACATTGTCTTAAGGCTGTCTCAAGAGTACTAGACAGCTATTCTGCTCAGGCCCTAAATCTTTCGTGCGACAATAGAGACAGAAAGGAGGAGAAAAATTCGCAGAGAAGGGCAAATCATTATTTATTTAATTTTCAGAACGAATTTACGATAGACCGTTTCCCTCGTTCGAAAATGGCACGAACAGACTCGAGCTCTCGCCCTCGAATCTTTGGAATGGACACTGGCGAAGTGCCCGCGACGGATGAAATGGCGATAAAAATGGACTTTGGACAAAAGGCGCAACCGCAAATTTTGCGGGCTCTCATGTTCTCGTTTAGTCATTCCCGAAAGGAAAGCATTCTGATGACGGAAGAATTATTAAAGCTGACCGGTGTTTGTTTATCTTTTGCATGAAACGCGACTCGAGCTGTCGACTATTTATAAGCGTGATCGAAGAATTATATAATAAATTGTTGACACGTCAAGATTAACACCTTCATAACAAGCCGCAATAAATATAAATGTTGCGATACGCGATGCTATGAAGATCGCGATTTATATCCTCGATATTCGTGCCATTTTCGAACGAGGAAACGATTTCTCGTGAGTTACTTCGTTCTGGAAATCAAATAAACAATTCTTTGTTCGTCTCGCGAGACGAACGTAATCTCTGCCAATTCCCCCCCCCCCCCTTTCTGTCCCCATTGTCGCACAAAAGGTTTACGCAAAAAGTCCACAAATCCGTGCAGACTTAAAATTTCGATCGAATAAACTTTTTAAAGCGCTCTTTCTCTCTCTCGAAGAGCTTCGTAACAAGAGTTAAATTTATCCGCGCGCCGCACGTCATTCGCGTCTGGCAATTAAGATTTTTATCAGCGAAACGAAATCCTAGGCGTAAATGCAAAATTGGTGACACCGGCCCTCTCTCCTCCCCTGCCCCCCCCCCCTCCGTCCTCCTAGGAATAGTTTACGCGTCTTCTTTACAGCCTCGTAAAATCTACGGGCATTACGTGGAGCGCGGGGTAACGCCAGAACACAGAGAGCGGCTTTGTCTCGCAGCTTTCGAAAGCCGCACGGACGTAAACATATCCGACGGCATCACAATGTGCGGTGCATTGGGTTGCTCGCAGGCGGAAAATAGAGAAAGGAAGGAAATGTTGCGCCGACGCGTAAAAATTTCCGTCCCGGTTTGCGTTTATGTTTTTGCCCCCCCTTGCCCCCCCCTTCTCCGCCCCTGCTTGTTTATTGTCCTGGTGTCAAGCGATTCGTTACGCGACGCCAGCGCGCGTACTCGATAGCGAGCGCAATTAATCCCTCGATATACCAAGACAGATTTCGGGAATGGATTCCCCGGTGCATCCTTTGAAATTAGAAATTGTCGAAACGACCGGGAGACTGGACCAGATTTGCGGCGCGCGGCGCGCACCAGTGGCTTCTTTGATTCTCGGATTTCTGTTGGCCGCACGAATTTCTCCATCCGGATGCATCGGCCAGATTTCCGGAAGTGTCCGGCGGTGGCCGAGATCAGAGGAGACCGCAGGCCACAGCTGAGACACGCTCCCGCCCCGGATAGATGAAGACGATACGGCGACTTAAACGTTCGAACATGTGTGGAAACACGAGACCCGACACCTCCCACACAACTCAGTGGGCATCGTGTCCCATCGATATTAATGGTGTGATCGATGGTATCAGAATCTCGGGACCGCGAACCGACAAATCACAAGTCTCCGCCCTAGAAACGTCGCCGGTAGCCCGGCAAGTCGCCTTGGGTAAAGATAAAACGTAAATATTGCGACAACCGAATACAAATCGAGTATAAATAAAAATAATTAATCAATAAACAATTTTCGACACAACTGACGTCAATTTATTGCCAAGAGTTACAAAACGCCGAAAGTGAATAAAAATAATGAAAGTAAACTTTAAGGTAAACGAATTATCTAATGTTTAGTGCTGAGTTATGTATGTTTGCAAACTACTTGAAAAGGGTTCAAATCTGGGACCGAAACGTCGCTTTTTGTTAAGGGGTTACATCTATCAGACGTCTCTT
>NW_011962989.1:0-3075 GCF_000949405.1 Vollenhovia emeryi
TTTTGCATCTATATTAATTAATTTGACTAATTGCGAGCGAATGTCTAATGTTTCAGGTTCAACATACCGAACAAAAAACGTCATCCATTTTTTGTTAGAGATGTCTGAAGTTTCATCTATAAAAACACTGAATTTAGTATTTTGAATTTTTTCGACTACTAGATCTGTTTCAATTTCGGACACAGGACGTTGGAAATAATTTTTTGACATTTAGTCCGACTCATGGTAATGCTTTGCAATATTTTGGAATCTGTTCCTATTTGTTGGAAAAATTTAAGCATTTTTTCTGCAGTTGGATGCGAAATGTTATTTTCGGTGACGAACGCAGCGAATCGAATTTGTGTTATCTTCGATTGCTCATCAAACGATAAAACTGCTTCATCCGTTACATTTTTATTTTTGGTAGTTTCTTTCATCGTATCTTTATTTCGTTCTGTAGCTTTCGTAACATGTGCTACGGATTCTGAATGACGATAAATATTTGTTAAATGCGCTATTATAAATGTGTCACAAAATGAACAAAAACATGATCTTTTATCATGTGACACTTCGCGTAACCATGGTTGAAATTGTTCTATATCCAACCATTCTTGTCGAAATTTTCTAATAGAAATATTTTCGTTCAAATTTCCACTGTCATTATTTGATACGAAAGATGTGCTTGCTTTAATGTTATTTTTGTGACATAGCGAATTCTCATGTCTTCAAATGCGTGTGTTGCAAGAAAATTCTTTATTACACACAATACAATGAAAGGAACTATCATCGGATGGAACTTTTCTTATCCACGTCTTATATCGATCATTGCCAAGCCAAGCTTCTGAAAAGCTCCGCTTAGCTTTCTTTATCGATGAATCGTACCTTATGTATACAGGGTGGGCCAAAAGTCTGGATACACCCTAATATCTCATAAACTATGCACTTTAGAAAAATATGTTTCGGACAAAAGTTATAAGGCTTAAAAAGACGCATTTAATGATAGTAGTCATTTGACCTGGGATGGCGTTGTTAAGGTCACGTCAAGGTCAACTTAATTTTTTTAAATGGAACCCCCTACTTTTTATTTCAGATCCTTGTAGGTTATGTTGAGACGTTTTCAAAACGCGTATAATAAACGCTTTTCCGATGACAACTTCACGAGTTATGAGTCTTTAAAATTCAAGTACCGCCGGCATTAGAGTTATCCAAGATGTACCACGTGGAGGTTGCTCGATCGGATTTACATCTTTTGTGTGCGTGAGCGTGTGCGTGTGCGTGAGCGTGTGTGTGTGCGTGTGCGTGTGCATGAGCGTGTGCATGAGCGTGTGCGTGTGCATGAGCGTGTGCGTGTGCGTGCGTGCGTGCGTGCGTGCGTGCGTGCGTGCGTGTGATTCAGATCAGGACCCTGAGGTTCGTCACTCCCCCAGTATTTTTGACTCCAAACCCTCTGCGTTACATGTGTGTGAGTTTGTCGCGCGTGTCCACGCGCGCGTGTAAATGATTGAGCGAGCGAGCAAACAAATGATCGAGTGAGTAAGTGGTCGAGTGAGTGAGGGAACGAGTGAGTGATCGATTGAGCGAGTAATCGAACGATTGAGCGACTGAGTGAGCGCGCGGGTGTACGAGTTACCCCCACTCTACTCCTACGCGTAGCCTCGACCTGCAGCCGCGTGGGACAATTTGCCACACTGTCGCTCACTGACTCGCTCATTTACTCGCTCACTAACTCGCTAACTTGCTTAGTTACACTTGAAGTTTTCAAGATTTAGGATCGATAAAGATCGAGTAGGTCTAAGATATCTCCAACTGAAGAACCTTCAATAAACAAGACATTACGTTTGTAATTCACGGATTTAATTGAAATGGCGCTTACCGAAAGAGAACGAATAACTATTTTGATGATGCGAGGATACGGAGATCGCGAGCGATCCTTTAGAGAAGTCCGAGAATTATATAATATTGAGTTTCGAGCTGATCGTCAACAGATTTCTGCAGCCACTGTTCAGAAAACGTGTCAGCGTTTTCGAGATACAGGAAGCGTTAAAGATCGGCAAAGATCAGGTAGGCCTAAGACCGTTACAAATGAAAACTCCTCGATAGAGATATTACAATCATTCGTAGAAGACCCTCAATTATCTGTCCGAAAAGCCTCACAGGCACATGACACGAGCACGACATCCATTCGTCGTGCTCTCAAAAATGCAAAATTTCACCCATACAAAATTAATCTTGTTCAAGAATTAGTTGCGGGTGATTTTGATCGTCGGGAAGAATTTTGTGAAATTATGATGCAGAAAATTGATGAACAGCCTGATCTTATGAATAAAATTTTTTCAGACGAAGCAACATTTTTATTAGACGGTACAGTTGTAACGATCACGTTTCCCGCTCTTCCCGGTTCTGGTCTCCGGATTGTCGGACGGGATTCCGAAATCCTCTTGTGCTTCGCGTAACTATCAGACGCGCGGTTCTACTTAATCGGTCGGAAGAGCGAGTGTCGTTCGGTCGGTGTTTGACGTGCTGTGTAACGGAAAAAAGGATCCTCCGGTCCTCCTATTTGCCGAATATGCTCAGCTCCAGGGCCGTCGGGAGGAAAGGAGGACAAGATCTTAATTACTTAGTGAAGGCGATCGCTTGGAGGAATCGGAAAATAAGTCGGACAGGTGTTTAAAGGTGAAATAACGTGAACTAGGTTTATTCAGGAACGAATACAAAGGATTTCGTGGTGATTATAATAGGTCCGCCCTAGAATGAAAATACAAAGGAAAGAAAAAGGATTAAGATTACAGTGAGTCCGCCCTGTGGTTAAATACAGAGAAAAACAGGATATGGTTAGTCGGAATCAATCGGAATACGTAAAATAATAATTACAATACGGATCTTGATCGGAGTATGAAAGTAAGTGAATACAACACGGATTTACTACAAGGTACGGAAAGTACGGAATCGATCCGGAATATAATAGGTACAATACGGATTAATTACGGAGTACGGAAAATACGGAGTATCATACGGATTAATTACGGAGTACGGAGAATACGGAGTATTATACGGATTAATTACGGAGTACGGGAAACACGGAATTACACTGGTAAC
>NW_011962990.1:0-3076 GCF_000949405.1 Vollenhovia emeryi
TCAGTGAACGGAACTTGGTTGGTAAATTCCGCGGCCCACATGTGGGGTATGAAACCGTACGACAGGTGAGTATCATCGAAGATCCGCATATGTCGTTTATCCTATTGTTCGTATTTCAAGTCGTAAATCTGCGGAAACATAAGTCGATAAGAGGAACGTGTTGGTATTTTTATCGTAGCTCCATTAGCCCTACTGACGGCTACAACTTCCTCGGTGTCGGTGTTATCGGTGAGTTCTGGCACAATTACCATCACGTGTTTCCATGGGATTATAAGGCCGCAGAATTAGGTCGCTACCACAGAAACTACACCTGCGCTGTCATCGACTTTTTCGCTTGGCTCGGCTGGGCGTACGATCTGAAGACCGTGGGACATGACTTAATAAAGAAGCGCGCAGCCCGAACAGGCGACAATTCGATATATGAGCTAGAGGGTGATCTTAATGATGAACATCATACGCAAGAGAAAATTATATGGGGATGGGAGGACGCTGATATGTCAGTGGAGGATAAGCTGGCAGCGGAGATACTCAACAAGGAGTCCCGAGATTAAAATCCTCAAAATTTTGTGACGTAGCATTACAGTTGGAATTACGTAGGAAATGTCGTCCGTCAGTCGTTTGGGTGTACAATAGTTATGTATGGTAAATGCATAATTATATCGGTGATTAACGGTGAAAGGTTAACATATATCCTTATACATGTAAAGTTTTGTATTTATCTGTTATAGAGGTTTAGTATTTATGCTTTTGACGATTGCGTATGTCTTTGGCAAGGAACAGCTCGGCCATTACACTAGGCGCTAGTATTGGAGATGGCCATGTTGTTAAAAGAAAATGGAGAAATGCTACCATGCATATTTCACGGAAATTAATAACAGATATATTAATATCTGTATTAATAAGTTCTCAATTTTAACAAGAGGGTTATCTGCGATGAGTGCGGCTAATATATTATACTAGCCGAACATACCTGTCAGAGATGTTGATAGTATATCTGTTGAATATGTTCCATGTTACAAAGTCCTGTGGTACATTGTGCAATAGAAATAGAAATATTATTACGCCCGATATAATCAATCAGACTTGAAGACGGAACTGTCTCCTTGGCGATAGACGTTATTAAAACAATCGTTCGTTGATTTGGAGCTGAGCTTACGTGTACGAGCCGCTGTAATATTTTTCTGTGAAATAAATGGCGTTACTGTAAAACCTTGTCGCTCTTTTTTTTCCCGCGGAGCACGGGTGCCGCGAGTGCGCGCTAATCTGAGCGGAGACGTAAAGCCCGTTTCTGGCTACGGATTGAGATTGAGATTAGATTGAAACCCAGGTAGAACAGAAAAGTCATAATGATATCATTAGGATGTCATCATGACATTATTTGTCACTTAAAAGTCACTAATAAAAAATGATGCAAAAATGATGTAAAAATTAAAAAGGAATCGTACACTATATCGTAGATAAAAGCGTCCTTTGGTTTTTAAAATATTTATATCGTTTTAATGTACATCTCAGGTAGAACATAAAACTCATAATGACATCATTACGACATCACTTAAAAGTCATTTCGGAAAAATCATAATGATCTCATTTGATACATTTTTGGCTATGTTTTGGTGACTTATTTATGATTTCATAGTGACTTTAATATGACCTCCAAAAAGAAGAATATATTATCTCAAATTGATTGATACACGAAATTTATTTGCATTATACATATTATTAGCGAGTATACATATTATTATTATAAATAACTAATAATAAACATTATTGCACACAAAATGTAGTACTTTAAGAGATCATGTGTTAATAATGTAAAAATCAAAATAAAATATTTATTTTTAATGGGAAAGCAACTTAAAAAAACTGCGCGTGCATAACAGAAAATGAAAAAAATAGAAGTAGTTCAAAATAGAAATTCTGACAGCCGTATTAGAATAATATGAGTACATCATGTTAATATAAAAATTAACAAATTCTTCTCTAATTATCTCTTTTAACTCTCTTTTAACTATAACGTAAAAGTACCAATGTTTGAATATGTACTTAAAATCTGTGATTCTTTGTGTCCTCTTTAAATCAATTTTCAATCATTTTTGTTTGGGAAACTTTTAAGTGATGAATGAAATCATGATGACGTCATTATGACGTCATTATGAGTTTTATGTTCTACCTGGGTGGGTACCTAATTAAAAATCACTTAAAAATCATAGCTACATCAAGAATTTATCACAAAATGCTCCTAAATAGTGTATCGAATGACATCATCATGATTTTTCCTAAAATGAGTTCTACTTGATGTCATTATGATATTATTATGATTTTGTGTTCTACCTGGGAATTTGACCAATTGAAGTAAAGTTTACTAATTTCAAGTTTAGTGACTTCTACTCTAATTACATAACTTGGCAGTAATATTTAAAATTTGAACACAAAAATTAAACATACATATTGATATAAGAGATTATGTTGCTCAAAAATATTGTTAACAATTGACAACTGTTTAAAATAAAAATGGCGAGGTATGGTAAAATGATTTGCGTGAATTTGTGAAAAGATTTTTATGAAACCTACATACTCATAGAAGAAGCAGAGGGCGAAATAAAATTATGAAGAAGTAACATGCAAATTTCGAAATTGCACAATTTCTAATTTAATTCTACTTTTACTATTAGTAACATAAATTTCCCAAATTTTTCGTGAATATGTTTAATCTTTACCCAGTAAACACTAAGTATCAGTTACATGACAACAATATTATAATTGCCTACTCCACAATGTTAATATGTATAACATGCATTTTATAGTGTTAGGTGTTCACTCATCATGACTAGTGTGTATAACACACACTTTATTAAAAAATGTTTATTTTATACAACAAAATAAGGAAAAAAGAAATATTACATCCGAATATTGCCTAGTGCTGTCCTTATGTGTATATATAAAAGTATACATCTAATACGTATATGCACCTCATTGAATGCATCCTAACTTAACACTAAAGTATCATAACAAAACATAGGGTAAAGGCAGGCATTATGGCCAGGCGGGTAATATGGCCACAACGCCCGTATTAAAT
>NW_011962991.1:0-3077 GCF_000949405.1 Vollenhovia emeryi
TTCATGTCTGAGAGGATCTGATCAGATATAGATTATTCCTATCCTATCTGACCTCGTCCGCTAAGATCAGATTAGATCTACTCATGTCTGATTAAATCTGATCAGATATAAATTATTCTTATCCTTTTTTTTATTTTTTTTTTACGCAGGGGAATCCTTTATGGATACCAGGGTCCCGGGGAGGTCCTCGTGAGGTAAACCTCCCCTGGGGTGGGACCCATGGTTATGTGGGACTGCCCTCCTAATGTCGATCGGAGTGCACCCGGCAAGCATGCCGGGTGCGCGGCGTACCCACTAAACCCCTGCGGCGGTCTGCGCTGTGCTTTATAATTGGGGGGCGGCCAGGGTTTGACAGAGTCATTTCATCTGTATACCGCCCCCCGCACGCGGCCCGCCGTTGTCGTTGGCGGGCCTCAGCGCGTCCCCCCCTGATAAGGGCCCCCTTCTCCCGATGGGATGCAAGGGCCGCGCTTGCATCCCAACCTTCCCTGTGGGTTGTGACACGAGGGGGGAGCGTCCCCAACGCTCCCCCCTCCAACCCACAGAGGTCCCCCCCGGACGGCGGGCATGGAGGATGCCTTAACGCATTCCCCCGCCGCCATCCGGGGGGTCCACCGCCTCGCCACCGGTTTCACCCCGGTGGCAGGTGTTGGGGGGGGGGAGAGGTGGCAGGGCGAGGGTGCAAGACGCGCACTCGACCAACCCCGCCAGCCCTCCCCACCCGAAATTATTCTTATCCTATCTGACTCTGTCCGCTAGGACCGGATCAGATCTACTCATGTCTGATTAAATCTGATCAGATAGGGCAATATTTTGATCAAATCAGATCTGAGCGAATTGGATCTGATTTGATCTGATCAGGTCTGTTCAGATCTTTTCCATTTTTTCCCGGGAATACACTTACTATTAATGCAAAATATAAAATAGATTCGAAAGATTATAGTTGATCTGACTTTAAGTTTTCCCGTGTAAAAAATCACTACAAACGAAAACTTTTGGAAATGTACAGTTCTGCAACTTAGAAGTGTTACGTATACCGATAGGTACACATACATTGCGAGACACAGCGTGAGTAACGTGGCAACGCTGTATTATTATAACCTACGTTTTCACCTGTTTAACAGCGTGACAAATAGTGTAAAAGTGTTGTCAGCGTGTAAGCTTTGATTATCAAAACGATTATCAAAATGTCAGAACAATTACGTTTTAAAGGAAGATTTATAAAAAAAAAAGTTCTACAAAAGAAGTTGAAAGATATTGTATCGAGAAGTTCTGGGAAGCACTTTTGTAAACTGACAATGAGTGACGATTGTAAAGTAAATTACATTTGTCCCGGTAGACGTATTGTTGAATTAGATATTCTCGGCAAACATTTAAAGTGTTGCTGTTGTAAAGAAACGCTTTCTTTAGAAAACATAGAAAATGAGAAGCGTGTAGGCCTCAATTCTAAGTTAACAGTACGTTGTGACAAATGTTCTGTTAAAACTCTGGTTCCAACAGGCAAATCTCACTCAACAAATCAATCACATAAACATTCTGATGTGAACACAAAAGCTATTTTAGGTAAGATGTTGATTATTATGTAATATTATTAATATAATATAAAATTTATCGATAGATTGTATATCAACACTTTATAAATTCAGCCTCACACATTTATTTAATAGGTGCTGGAATGGGTTGCACAGCGTTAAACAATCTGTTAGCTTGTGTGAATATTCCACCAATATCGTCAGCTTTATTTAAGCGATATGAGAGAGAAATTGGTCCAGCTATTGAAGAAAGTGTCAAAGAAAGTTGCAAACAAGCTGCAGAGCAGGAACGACAACTAGTAATAGATAATATTCAAAAATTGTGTAAAGATTTGTAAGTAATTTTTTTGTTAAAGTGTATAATTTTAAGATCATCATATTAAGATAAAAATCATTAACTTTCAGATCCATTCACTCAATCGAGAAATGCTATGAGCAATATTTTCAGCAGTGTATCAATACTATATGCTACATACAAATAATTTTTTACATAGAAATCTCTTTAAGTTGCTAGTAATAAATAACAATAATCAAGCTTTTCGGATAATGTCGATTAAAAAGCTTGATTTTTAAATGATTTTTATATCTTAATATTAGTTTTAGTTCTTAATATCTGAATATATTCTTTAATATTTAGCAGAAGTGTATTTTTAGAATACTTGATCATTTAATATCAATACTTATGAATTTATATTTTGTATAATTTTGTTATGTTACTTTAATAAATATATCACAAAAAATATATATGATCGGGAACATTTTAATAGTCTTAATAAAATTAATACTTTTTTACCTTGCATGGTGGTGATGTTTATGGATTTGAAGGCAGCTTTTGACTCGGTAAACAGAGGGATTTTGGTAGAATGTATGAGGAAAAGAGGGGTAAGAGAAGGATTAATAGAAAGATGTGAAGATTCTGAGGGAGACGGGGTGTAAGGTAAGGGTGGAGGAGAATGAGGGGAGGAGTTTTTGGACAGGAAGGGGAGTAAGGCAGGGGTGTCCGCTGAGTCCATGTCTGTTCACACTAATGTTAGCAGACATGGACGAGATATTGGAGGGAGAAGGATGGGGGGGGGGTAAAAGTGGGAGGAAGGAAAGTATGGACGTTGGCATATGCGGATGATGTAGTGGTGGCAGAGAGTGAGGGGGGAATGGTTAGGATGATAAAAAGGTTGGAGGAATACATGGAGGAGAAGGAGTTAGAGGTGAACGTAGAGAAGACGAAGGTAATGAGATGTAGGAAAGGAGGTGGGAGATGGAAAAAGGTGAGCTGGAGATGGAAAGGGAGGGAATTAGAGGAGGTGAGGAAGTATAAGTATTTGGGGTATATGATTATGGCAAATGGGAAGTGTACGGAACATATAAAAGAGAGGGTGAGAAGGGGGCGGTGGTAATGAGGGAAGTATGGGGGATAGGGAAAAGGAAATTCGGGAATGATTGGGCAAGGAGAATATGGTTGTTTGATAAGCTGGTATGGACGGTGGTGAGTTATGGGGTAGAAATATGGGGGTGGAGAGAAAGGGAAGAGGTGGAAAGATTGCAGGA
>NW_011962992.1:0-3078 GCF_000949405.1 Vollenhovia emeryi
GTAGGAATACGTGATCTCCGGGTTTAAAGGTTTGAGGGTTGATTTTTTTGTCGTGGTACCTTTTTGATTTATGTTTAGCCTCGATGACATTTTCACGAGCGTTGGTCTGTATGGCGTGAAGTTGTGTAACGAGATTTATTAAATAGTCATCATAATTAGCTAATTTGTCTTCCGGGGCCAGAGATTCGTTCGATGGCATCCTTGCAATTTTTCCGAAAACTAATTCGTAAGGAGTGTGTTTGGTGGCTTCATGTACGCCTGTGTTATAATTGAACATTGCGAGTCCGATCCACCGATCCCATTGTTTCTGTTCATTTGCATATTGCTTCAGATATTCTCCTAAAACATGATGTGATCTTTCTAGTGAATCGTTGGATTGTGGATGAAAAGCAGTTGTACGAAATTTGCGAATTCTAAATATTTTGGCAATCTTTCTCATTAAATCGCTAATAAAATTTCTTCCTTGGTCTGTTAATATTGATTTAGGTGCTCCCAATACGCAAATAAATCTATCTACGAAAGCTTCTGCTATGGTTTCAGCAGTTTGATTTGGTAGGGGTATTCCCATGCAATATTTTGTTAATTGGTCCTGCAAAGTCAGAATATATTGGTTTCCTCTTCCTGTTTCGGGCAAAGGGCCTACTATATCCATTGCTACTTTATCAAAGGAAGATCCGGGTGTATCTGTGATGAGCATAGGTTGTTTAGTTTTTACTCGCACTAATTTCTTTAATTGACATGGTAAACATTGCTGAATATGTTGTTGAATGTCGGATTTTAAATTTTCCCAATAGTATTTATGTTTTATTCTGTTGTAAGTTTTCGTAACGCCTCTATGTCCTCCGGTAGGCGAGCAGTGCATTTCGCCAATTATGACGGGGCGGAGATCCTTAGGAGGGTATTTAATTGATCCGTTACATATAATTATTTTTATTTCTGACTCGACAAAATTCAGTTGCAGGAGAGGTCTGATATCTCCCCATGGCACATTGTTAACGGTATCTGTTTTTGCGATACTGATCGTCTCTAATTTTAGTCTATTGGCGGTGTCTCGTAAATCTTTTATTACCGCGTTGATCTGCGCCAGGGTCATGGTCGGTCCTTCTCGTAGACCCTCGCTAATAGGTAAAGCCATATGGTAATGTTTTTTATATTTTATGGCCTTCGCTTTTCCTAGGATTAAGGGACTTAAGCGTGGGATATCGTTTCTTTCGAACAATTTTTGAGATCCTGAATCTAGTGGTTTCCCATTAGTGTCGACGAAATAAGCAATGTTATCTTTACGTAAAAATAGTAGATCCCGTGTTTCTATTACGTTATTTTTTGATGTCTGGGTATCAATAATAGAAGATTTTTCCTTTGTTGGTTGATTTTGGATTTGATTATCGTTATTCAGTAAGTCATTATCAGTTTCGTTATTTTCAATATCGTTATCTTCATCAGGTGGGTCTTGTCTCTCTTGGATTTCTTCGATTTCGTCTGAGTGTAAGGGAGAATTTCCAAGTGATCTTTGAGTTTCCTTCTCCTTATTTTTTGCCGTCTGGCTTCGAGTTTGTATTCTATTGGATTCAGGAGGGTCATAACCTGAAGCCTTTACTGTGTCTTTATTTCCTGGTTCGTGTAATTCTTTGTGTATAACTGGCGTCAAATCTGAGGTCGTTTCGGGTTCGTCACTGTCAGGTGGTAAGTTTTTTATTTCTTCATCATCTGAAAGGTACAGGTTAAAATCTTCATCCTCATCGTCCTCATCGGATTCTTCTAACATTTCGGCTATTGTTTCGGCGTCCTTTGGATCATCAGGGTTTAAAAGTTTTTTATGATGGATTATATTGCAGTATGCTTCGTCTAAACCTATCGGATTTCTTGATAGAGCGTCGGCATTTACATTAGTTTTACCGGCTTTATATACTACGTCATATTCGTATTCGGACAATTTTAACCTCCATCGTAATATTCTCATGTTTGCATCTTGTGCATGTTTAAACCAAAGTAGTGGTTTATGGTCAGTAACTAAGGTGAATTTCCGTCCGTATAAGTATGGTCGGAAATGTTTTACGCAATATATTATCGCTAGAGCTTCTTTCTCATAGGTATCGTATTTTATTTCGTTGTCAGTTAGAGTACGTGACGCGTATGATATTGGCCGATCTTTATTAATTTCTCCCTGTGACAAAATTCCTCCTACGGCAATTCTGGAAGCATCAGTGGTTAAAATAAAAGGTTTCGAAAAATCTGGATATTGTAAAACTGGTTCTTTGCATAATTTCTGTTTCAACGTTTCAAATGATTCTTCCTGCTCGGATTTCCACTCAAAACGGGTGTCGTTTTTTAACAAATTGGTCAGTGGTTTCGTTAATTTCGAGAAGCTTGGTATGAATCTTCTATAATATCCTGCTAATCCGAGGAATTGTTTAATATTTTTTGGCGTCTTGGGCCTAGGAAAATGTCTTACCGCTTCTAATTTCTTTGGATCGGGCTTAACTCCATCCTTGCTAATTACGTGTCCTAGGTAAGTCACTTCAGTTTTTAAAAATTCGCATTTGTCGGGCTGTAATTTCAGATTAGCTTCACGGAGTCGATCTATCAATAAATTGTATTTCTTTTCGTGTTCTTCTAAAGATGATGCGTAAATAACAATGTCATCCATATAAACAAATAATTCTTTATCTTGCAATCCTGTTAGTACTAAATCCATTAGTCGCTGAAAAGTAGCAGGAGCGTTTTTTAGTCCAAAGGGCATTCGATCAAATTCGTAATGTCCGAATGGAGTGGTAAATGCGGTCTTGTGACTATCCGCGGGGTCCATCTTTATTTGGTGAAAACCGGAAGCTAGGTCGCATACTGAAAAATATCGTGCTCCGCCTAATCGGTCTAAGATATCTACGATGTTTGGTAAAGGATAGGCGTCGCCGATGGTTTTATCATTTAACGCTCTGAAATCTAGAACCATTCTCCATCGTTTATTTCCTTTCGAATCCTCTTTTTTAGGGACAATCCAAATCGGTGTATTATATGGAGACACCGAGGGTTTGACTATTTCTCCTTCTAACAGTTCTCCTACCTGTTTGTTTATTTCTT
>NW_011962993.1:0-3078 GCF_000949405.1 Vollenhovia emeryi
CGGTGGCAAGGGGAGCTCCTCCGCCAACGAGCTCGTCGTGGACGTGCTCGCGGGCGGAGGAGGGCCGGACCCCGGAGGCACAACGGGACGTGGTCCCGGCCGAAGGGTGGGCCGGAAGTCGTGGCCTCCCCGCGGTTGATTCGGACGTGGTCCGTCACTTCCGGGGGGAGGGGCCGGACCTCCGCGGTAAACTGGCTTCCAGGATCCGCGGAGTGGGATGGCAGTCAGAAGCTGGGCGGCATTTCGTCGCTCAGCACCCGCCTGTCTCCGTGAACTCGTCAACCCCTGTGTCTGGGGCCGACGTCCCGCTGCTGGGGCGTGCGGCCTGGCATAGGGGGGGGCGAGGGAGTGGGGGCAGGAGGGAAGAGGGGAAAGTTCCCTCGCGGTTGGTTCGGATGTAATCCGGCCCTTCCGGGAGGGGGCGGGGCCCCGGGTACACGTCGGGTCCTAGACCCGCGTCGCCCGGTTGGCCCGGCAAGGACGGGGGATCGGGGCCGCTCGGACGTTTCCGAGGCAGGGTCCGGTCTCCCGGAAGACCCCGGGGGCCGCTGGGACGTATTCCCAGGCAGGGCCTCGGGGTCTGTGGGGTTGGTCGGCAAGCCTGCTGGCCAACACCCGGTCCTCCGCGACGAAGCGGCTGGTTCCTGCGTCTGGGGCCGACGTCCCGCTGCTGGGACGTGCGGCCTGGCGTACGGGGCTGGTCGTGGAGGGCGAAGGATCGGTTGTATGAGTGGTGAATGAATGGGCCGCGGTCGGCTGCCGGTGGATATTTCCCTGAGACTAACCAAGGGGGGAGTAGTAAACCCCCCGACCGGGGACGAGCGGTGACGTCTGTACCTGACCTCTGCCATGGACTACGCGGGAATGTAAGTCCAGTTTACTGGCAAAGTCCGCAGGAAGTGGCATGTTTAACGTGGGAAAACCGCTCCCGTCTCGTCCGTCTGGAGCCTATCAGGGCGTTGAAGCCGGCAGTCCGGGCGCGGGTATGGAGAGGCGCATAGCCGGCGTCCTCTCGTACCCTGTGAGGGGGGGAGATTCCCTTGCAACCTCTAGCCCTGGGGAGGAGTATGCGGCCGATCGGGTCGGTGCGCGCTCCTCCCCGGGGGTGAGGTTAACCTATAGCATCTTAGTGGACCTGGCCGCCTCCAGGAACCCTTTGCTTAGAGTCACTGACCGGGATAGGGGGTGGCTTCCCCGAAAACGGCATCTCCGCTGCCCGGTCCTTAACTAGGGAACTCTCGACACCGGGGATAGTGCCCCCACCGCGGTGGGGGTCCCATAATGGGCGAACCGGTCCTAGAAATATCTGCCATCATGAAGCACCAACAAAAAAACAAAGGAGAGGATGGGAGCAGCACGAATGCGAGCGCGAACAGGAGAGCGAAAGACGACTCGGAACACACTCCAATGGAGGTGGATGACCGAGCCACCCCGACAACGCACACGGGGATAGGGAGGGCGGGCCCCGCCAGCGACAAAAAGAAGCTAGCGGACCAAGCCAAGAACAGACCACGTGAGGAACCGATCATAGACGTCGATGGGTCGGATACCGAGGGGTATGGGGAAGACGACAGCGCGGCGGATGACAACGGAGTGTTATCCGCGCCCGAGAGGAGAGCCAGAAGCAGAGGCAGACCTCCCAAGGATTCCAACTTTGCCCTGAGAAGGGAAAAGAGGGAAATCAGGAAAACGAATCGTAAACTGATTCAGCAGAACAAGACGCTCTCCGATATCTTGGATCGGAACATCCTGCCGAGTGGAAAGGCGAGAAAAAATATCACGCCGGAGAGAGAAACGGTCAGGCAGTTAGAGGACTTAAGACCGGATCAGATCGTAGCGGAAATGACGGAACACTTAAATGTGGTTGAGAAGGTGGCGGAGCGCTCGGGGAATTTGAAGGGCACTTTTGTCCACCAATTATACAACTCGGCGAGTAAGCTGAGGGCGGCGATCAAGGCGCTCTCGGCCAAGGCAACCGCCCCATGTGCTGCACTAGGGGGTGATTACGGAGGCGAAGAAGGCCAGCTCCGAGCAAGAATCAGAGAGCTCGAAGAAAAGGTGGCGAGCCTCACTGCGAAGAGGCAGAGGACGCAGCTACAGGACGTGCGGAGAACGCCTGAAAGAGCGCTTCGCAAGAGGAAGTGCATGAGAATGGCCTCACCCTCCTCTTCCTCAGACGAAGAGATGAGGGGGAGAACCCAATCCCATTCCCAGCCCAGGGACACGGGCATGGACGAGGAGGACATGGTACCCCCACCCCCGGTGCTCAGGCCGGAGGTGAGGGGTGTAAGGAAGGAGCTAGAGGAGGTTACGGAGGAGCGGGCCCTTGAAGACGTCCGCAAGGTAATGGAGGGAGTCACCATTGGGGATATTGCGCGGGGCAACGCCAAGGAAGTCAGGTTGAAGATCAACAACCTGATGGTCCGCTGCCAAGGAGCGATGGCGATGCTCCCCATAGGTAAGGAACCGCTGATCGAGGATGGGCCAGCAGCCAGGGCACCCATGGGAAAGATCGCGGCATCTTCAAACAAACAGATGCCGAAAAAAGTGACAGGGCCCAAAAAGAACGCACCCAAGCCGACACCCACAGTAAGGGAGAAGAATAGGCTGGACATAGGCGAGACTGCCAGCAGTAAGGAAGCGGCCAAACAAAGGACCGCTAGCCAATCGAGAGCCGGGAAAGGAGCGGCTGCCCAGAGGGCTGTCAGCCGGTCGAGGACTGCCCAGAAAAAGGGAATCCGCACCGAGGAAGAGCCCCTAGAGGCGAATAACAAGCCTGGCAAGGCAGGTCAAGCGACCCAAGAGACATGGGTCGATGTGGTGAGGAGGGGGTCCAGGAAGAAGGGAGCTCCGAGCCAGCCTGGTCCCCCCCAACAGAGGGAGACGAGGGCCCCGGCTGGAGACAAGAGGACCCCCCCAGCCAAGAGGAGGAACCCGAGGGCACAAGCGGTGACCCTCACCTTCCCCCCGGGGGCGTATGCGGAGGGAATGAGGGTCATAAAGTCCCAGGTAAACCTCGAGGAACTGGGAATCGACGAGCTAAGACCCAGGAGGGCCCTAACCGGAGCCCTTATCCTC